>NC_068346.1:30115264-30357978 GCF_014633365.1 Diospyros lotus | reverse complement strand
AAAAAGATGGTAGTGAAAAAAGCATATTTTTAAGCGTCGTCTCTTGCATGCATCATTGCATCTCTTTAAGACTCTCAAATGTCATGCAATTGCTTCAACTAGTATCACTACGAATCCATCCTAATTCGGAATGAATTCTCTAAAAGCATATCACTTTTCCTTTGGCTTGTTTTTAACAATACACCTAGTGATGCAAAAACATATTTTACTACTATCTACTTGAAATTTTCCTTAGAATGAAAAGAGTAAATATTATGAACAACATTCATAGAGTAAGCAGTTTTGGCATGACAAACTGTGAAAAGGAGTATTAATCCCCCTATAGATATGTTTCTATATATGTTCATTTGAATTGCATCATGCTTAATTGGATACACTCTAATAATTGATAGAAAAATGCTCTTGCATTTAGCAGTTTGCAACAATATTCTAGCAATGCGATATTGCATACCATCTTTCAGTTCATTTTCTTCATTCTAGAAAAATATGCTTTTCAAAATAATGCTGCTTGTACTCATTGACAGCCACTCGCCTAGGGGCCTAGGCATTGTCGACTGGCTTCTATTTCTAGCTTCTGCAACTGTCTTGACAGTCATATACCATCCTTACTCTTACGAATGGTTCTCCCAAGTAACACTACTACTTCACTATGTAAGTACTTATTAATGAAAAAGACACTCCAGAAGCACTCTTAAAAACAACTCCATCTCCCTCAATTTCCCAGGAGACCACTTAAATCTAAAATCTAGAGTATTTCTTATAGTTCATTTACCTTTAAACAAATAAAACTGATCACTTTTGATATTCCTGTATTAATTGCTATTCCCCCTTCAACTCCCATACAAAAACAAGAAATCAAATTCAATTTCTCTGAAACAGCATTGATATTAATATCCTTCTTCATAATAGTTCACAGTTTAGCCAAAACTAATCTTCTCAACTAATATAAGAAGAGAACGAATCAACAAACACCACGGATCCCTCTCTCCAAGAATGCTCAATGACTGCTCAATTCTTGCACTCATGTGGGTGTAACTACATATAACATAAAGTAAGTTATATAATAGTCGAGATTATGACATTTTAGGACTACCTGGAGTTCAAGATCTTTCATTTGATGGTTCATGCAGGAGAGGTTATCCAATGCATTTTGGACTTCACACCTGAGAACATCATTGCCTCTAACAGAAGCTGCCAGCTCAGCTTGCAATTGCTCCACCTCTACCTCTTTGGAGTACAACTTTTCTCGTAAACACACTTGTTAGTAAAGTTTCTGCTTTAAGCTCTGATCTTACCATGTCCTATATAAGTGGAATTAAAACGTCAGATTCTCCATAGATACAGGAAACCAACATATTTAAATACTCAATTTGAAAGAATGCAATCATAGAAGATAGAAACACAATTGTTTTTAATTAGTACCTCTGAGCTCTGATCAAAAGATTTCCCTGATTTATCCCCCGAGCAGCATGAATGACATTTCACAAGAACTGGGTTGGATTTCTCATTTAGCACAGCAGAAATTGTCTGTAAACTCCTCGTTAGTCTTTCAGTTCCCCTCTTGAAGCCCTGGATTTTCATCTCAGATTCAATTACAAATTGTTCATCTAAACCATTCCTTATAGATTCAGTAGCTTGCTTAGTTTCTACTGTTTGGCCTACTTTCACTTTGATGAATTCCAGTAACTTTGTACAAAGTTGGCTGCTTTCATTAAGCAACAATAGCCCCTGATTTTGCATGCAGTAAACATGGTTCAACAGTTCTTGATCTAGCTTGAAAGTTGAAAAGCCACCTTCCTGTCCACTGACTTTTAGACGGTGTAATAACATTATATTCTCATGCCGAAGAGAATCAACCTCAAGCCTATAAGATTCCACTTCCTTCCTCAAAGCCTGCTCCACTCCCGTCAACCTTATTTGCTCCATTTGAAGCTTCTTCAACTGCTTATCAAAGTTCTCTAGAGAAGCCTTTTTTTCAACTTCCTCTATGAGTCCTTTTCGAAACCCTTCAATTGTCTTCTCTTGTTCATTGCATGTTCTTAGTAACCTTGTAATAGATATATGCAAATCCTTGCTTTCTTTTCCTTCTCTTCATAATTTCTTTTGATGTAATCTCTATCTTCTTCTGCTGCTCTACACTTATCCTGTAACTCGGAAAGATTTTGTCGAAGATGTTGATTCTCATTGCTTACTTCCTCCACTCTCATTGTTAGTTCCTTGAGTTGCACCTCTGTACCGGTGACTCTGCTCCTGCTCTCTATTTCCCTCTCACTTAAAGAAGACACATCCCTTTGGAGTGAGACATTCTGTTCTGCAAGCTCCCTTACTCGCTCACGAAGCCTATGCTCTTCTGCCTGGTATTTCTCAAGCTTGAAGGACCAATCACTTGATCTTCTGTCCAACTCCTTCTCTAATGCTGACTGCAACTCATTCTTTTCCTTCTCTAGTCTTCGGGTACGTGAATCTAACTCTTCCCTGACCAGTCTGAGTTCTTCTCTGGCAGAAGCCCTCTCAGCAAGCTGAGCCCTATGAGCAGCTGAAATCTCAAGTGCCATGCTTAATCTCTCCCCAGATAAGTTTCTAATGGTTTGAATCAATGCTGGCATACTGAAACCAATGCCCTGAAGAAAGTCCTCTTGCTCCAGCTCTTCTGAAAGTAACAAGACCCGCTCCTCAGCTTCCTTGGATTTTCTAAGTAGTTCCTCATCTAGAACCCCTTCAGCCTCAATAGAGTTCACAACTTCATAATTATCATGAGCTAAATGGTTGTGTTCCTCAAAATCTGAGAGTTCTTCATGGTGATACCCACTGGTGGTTTCATTAGGCCCATCTAGTGGACAACTGTTATGTGAAAACCCATCTGCCCTTAAACTACAGCATCTATTCATGGATCCAGTATAGATATCTTCAATCGTGATTGGTATGTCAGGATCAGATTCCTTTGAACTTATTTTTGGTAAAGCACGGGACTGAGAGAGTCTCTCAATGACATGCTTTGCAAGTCTCCGAGGTGATTCATGCCCAAATCCATTCTCAACCCAATCTCTAGACGAAAGGTGAAATCGATTTCCCTTAGTTTCCCTAAACGAATGAAAGTTGGATTTGTTTTTCATGCTATCAGTTGGTGAAGCAGGAGCTGTATACTGAACTCGTGGGGGACGCTTCCCTACACGATTTCCATTTCCAGTGTGATCTCTCTGGGAAGGAACATTCTTCACTTCACGCCTTTCTTGTTCTTGTTCTCCATCAATATAACGGTCCACAACTTGATTTGAGAAATTACTAGAGCAATATGAAGAGCTCTCCGAGGAGTCACAGTGACCTCTAGAAGATGTAGAAGAACCAGGCTTCTCTGCCACACATCCATTTTGGACAAGAACCTTCTCATAGCATTTTGGCCTAGATTGTCTCTCAGGAGTAAGGGAACGCCAACTAACAGAACCAGAGTGCTATGAAATTAGTTACAAGAAGCAATTCCATATCTATGTGCATAAGGAGTAATGACTTAGTTAGAAAATAAGATTTAATCAAACTTAATGTTTTCAAAAATAGCCCATACCGAGATGAACGTTGATCTGACTGCTTGTGTGAAATATCGTTGCCACCACAAGGAGACCCATTGTGATCAAAGCAAGTCAAATTACCTTGTCCTAGCAGACCTTCATGTAACACTGCTGAGGAGAATGAAAGGCTCCTTCTAAGACATGGGGTGTTACCAGAGGTCTGGTTTTCAAATACTTGTTTTCTATTTTTGGATAAGCCTCTGGGACTTCTGAAACTATTCTCAGCTTTGTTGGTAGCTTGAGCATTCACTCCGTTATTTGATGGATTCTCCCAGTAAGGCTGCTTACCCTTTGATGGCGATGGAGCTGGATTGTTGTTTCCACTGCTAGACGCAGATCTGAAAAAGAAGAGCTTCTTCATCTGTATGAGCTCAACGGGGTTGCCGACTGAAGCACATAAGAAATATTTACAACTGCCCTTCAGTTCTAATCTTCTGTGAGTGGTTCACTAGCTCTGTCAAGGAAATTTTCACCGAACCTGTAGCAGAAATTAAAAAATGAAAATCTAAAGGTTGTGAGATCGTTTGGGAGAGTTCAAGCATTGATGGATGGAACAGAAGTGTAGGAATCATGTTTCAGCCTAAATTACAATATTGCACGGTTTCAGGTATTTAAATGAGAAATTGCTAGTTAAAAAAATCAACAAACTGGATGAACCAAGTTAGGGAATCATGATCCAGACCAGAAACATTGTTCTGGTTCCTGATTTAGGGCATTAAAATATCAAATAGATGTTAGGCAAACGCAAATGAAAAAGGAAAAGAAAAAAACTTGAGATGATAATCAATACGAGAGCACTCAGTCATAGGACCAGATAAAATATGCTGCAATTTCAGAAAAGTACGTTTATAACAGAAAATTTTGAATTCAGCATAGTTAATTTGAAACAAATAAGACTATTGTTAAGCCTAAACAGTTTTAGCCATTGAACCATCTTCATTCAACAAAATTACTTCACACCTTCAGTACCAAAAACAAGAATCCTAAACAAGTTCCCCACAGTGTCCAAACAAGAACACATAGCAATTGCAGAGTAGATACCTCGAGTTGATAAATGCTTGAAGCAAATTGTAAAGAGGCAGAACACCAAGCAATAAGATTTATCAAACTTGGGCATCAGCCAAAAGTAAACAAGCTTTAGAAATATTGGAAAGAAAAAGAGGGCCTTTCAAGAACTAAACAACAGAGCAAAGGCTTATTAACACCCTGATGCCTTTACAGCCCTAACCCACCCTTCCCCATTACACATAATTATTCCAATAAATAAAAAATCAAAGTTGATGGGCATTAGTACAAATATGAACATCAAGGTCAGTTGAAAACATATATTATGGATTTCAGTGAGGGAGGAGGAAGTGTGCAGCATTGATTTCAGCATCCTTATCTGTTGCAGAAATCATGAAACCCCAAAAAGAATCAAACAATGTGATTCTGACCCATAATTGAAAACTTTTTAGTGTCAGGCTTTCTGATTAACATGATATTAATCAGGCAGGGGAAAGACCATACTGCCCCTCACCTTTTCTAATGCTCCTGTTTCTTTAACACCACAAAATCTAAGACCCTTTTTTAAATCTGAAAACCAAAGCTCTTTACCTAAAAATTCAACAACCACCACTTTTTAATCTAACGCAAAAAAAATCTCAAGAAATCCCCCCAAACCCATTTTCCACTTCATTGTCTATGGAATCAATCTCGCTCAAATTGGGGAATGAATGAAGGAGCGTATCGAAGTTTTACCTACAAATTTACTGGGCCCCTCTGTCTGTGGAGCTTCAAACGATGGAAAATGACCATTACGCCGCACTCTCTCGCAAACCCAGAAACCAGAACAAGCAGACTCCAAAGAAGTTTCCAAAAATTTTGAGAGATCAATCTTCAAATCGGGCAACAACCGAAAATCTTTAAGACAGCGAAGCAAAAGATAATTACCATTAAGAGGAGTGATTGCACTCCAAATCAAGATTTCCCAGAATTCAAAATTCAAAAACACGCTCCAAAACTTAAAAAGCACCGCCTAAAGGGAATTAATAGTCCTCTTCTTTGGCAAGAAGCAAACAGACGGACTCCGATGTACACACCCGAGTACAGAGCCAAAGACTTACGGTCGAAAGAGGTTGACGGCGTCAGAGGCCGGCGAGTAAAAACGTCAAAATTGTGGGTGGGTTCGGCCACAGCTTATTCGGGGGAGAAGATGCTTCTGGCGGAGGCCAAAAAGCCGTTCGTTTGGTTTTCTTGACTCGGTTGGCTCCCAGTGTTAACGAGTGTAGAGCGTTGTATGGGAGAGAGAGGAAGGGGCAGAATCGTCCAACGGAAACAAAAAAAGTTCAAAATTTTGGGACGGCGCGTATAAAGCGGACGACAAGGAGCGTACCTTTTTCAAATTCAGTGACCCTCTCGCACCGCTATACTTTAGTAATTATATCTATTCTAATATATCTTGGCTCTTTTAAGTAAGGTTTGTTGAATAAGATATAAATTAAAATATATATATAATATTTTAAATTTTTATTATTTTTAATATATTTATTTAATTTATTTAATATTTTTATATATGCTTATTTCTACTATATCTTGAACTTTACATATAAGAAAAAATGACGCATATGTACTTTAGTATATTTTTAAAAAAATTTATAAATAGTTTGATAAAAATATTAAAATATTTTTAATCTTATTTTGACCATTTCATATCTTGATCCGAAAAGTATTCCAATTTTATGTTAACCATTTCATATCTTAATCCAAAAAATATTCTAACTTTATATTGATATAATCTTATTTTACTCATTTTAACAAACACTACCTTAATTAGTAAATTAAGAGAGTACATGTTAGGTTTCAAGAGTCTTGGTAATCTTAAGAAATTATTAAAATTTATTTTTTAATTTTATATTAAGCCAATCTAAATTAGATCTTTAAAATTTTTAAAAACTTTTGAAAAAAAAATTAATAAATTTCATTCTCTAACTTCATATTAATGCAGCTAGACTTTAAAAATTAGATTTTCAAAAACTCTAAAACCTTTAAACTTCTCACTATTGAAGTTGAAAAAGAATAAAAATGAATAACATATACAATTATATTTAAAGTGATTACGAAGTTTAATATAATTAACTTAAACATGTAATATTATGGTCAAATCAACCCAACGATAGCATCCCTTTTTCGAACCCTATTGTTGGAGTTCCCAACAAGATAATTGGTTTTTCTAAAGAGGAAGTCAGATGGGTTGTTTGTGGCAGCGAGAGAATTGAGTTTTTTGCAATGGTAGATGGTGGCACTAGATGACACCAAAAATGATAAGAGAGACAGTTTTACGATGGCAAAAATGACATGGGAGATGGTGGTGGCAATAGATTTGATGTGGGAATGGTGGAGGTGGAAAATATGATGTTGAAAGCAAATGAATGGTGGAAAATATAGAGGCAAAGATGGTAATAGTGGCAAATCCCATGGCAAAGGTGGAGGTGATGAATCTAATGATGGAGGCGTCATGGGGCAACAAATGGTGAATGAGATATGGTGGTGAAAAGAAGGCTTGAAGATACTAGGTAGTGGCAAGCCGAAAGACTTTGAGTGGAGGTAGAGATAGTTGAGAAGTAAGGCAATGAGTAGTGGCAAAGGATGCTAGCAAAGGGCACTAGTGAGCGATGGTTTGGACAAAAAGAGAGGAAAAGAAAGAGATGAAGAAGAAAACAAAAAGACAAAGCAAAGAGAAAAAATAAGGAGAGAGAGTGAAAAGGGTTTGTATAGAAAGGGATACTTTGGTCCATTCATGCAAATCAATTTACGCCACTCTCCAAAGTAATATGAGATAATTATATTTTGAAATTATTTAATCTAAAGATTTTATAATATTTTCATAATTTCCCCATTAACAAACCATTATGTTCTTGTTTAAGAGCAACTCGATGTTCACATTGACCTCCCTTGACTTTTGTGATTCCTCGTCAATTTTTCCTTCTTGTCTAAAAACTTATATTAAATTTAGGCTGCCAACGACCATTGTCGCTAATGGGGAACAAAATCCCTATGGGTCTCTTTTCTCTCACATACACACACATCTTTAAACCCAAATGAGTTTGTTCACCATAAAGATGAACCTACAAGATGAAATAACATGAATCGATGTCACTATTATTGTAAAATCTTTAAAGATTTTTGTAGAAAGAAGAAAATAATAGTGACAATGATAATCTTCATAGATGAAACCCAATTTTCACGTTGGTATCTCTCCATCTCTTTCCCTATCTCCCTCTTTCTTTCTTTATCTTTCTTTCTCAATTTAGCTTCATCTTCACTATTTATCTATATCATTCTCTTTGTTTTTCTTTTCTTTAAAGATAAACCCCAGGTTTGTCTTCAAAGACAAGCCCAAACCCAAACAACAAACAATCTTCAAAGATAATCCCAAAAGACAAACCATTAACGTAAAAGAAAAATCATTTGTCTTTTGGATTTGTAATATCCCGAAATTTGAAAATAAATAATAATTAGTCAAATTGGTGTTTGAGGACATTATTAAATATTTGAGAATTTAAGAGGAAGTATGTATTTATGTGGTTTTAAGGAAAATAAGGAATTCATGGTTGATAATTATTAATTATTGTATTGGTTGGGAATAATTGATAATTGTTAAATATTTTTGGGTTTAAGAGAAATATTAATTAATAATTATTATGTTTGTGGAGATTATTGAATACTTGTGGGTTTAAATAAAAAAAAATGATTTAACTTATATTTTGGTGATTATTGAGTGTTTAAGGTTTAAAGAAAATAATTAATTATTGGGGATTATCTAGGAAAATAATAAATTAATTTAGTGATTTTGGGGGTAAAAGTGAAATATAGAATAAAAGATATGTGGGGGTGTGTGTGTGAATAAAGGAAACTGTGGGGGTTCAAAGGAGATCTGTGAAATTGAGCTGGGATGGGTTTAAAATTAATAGGAGGCATATATATGTTAAAAGCAGCGTGTGGCGCGGTGGTCGCGCGTGAGGAATGCCAGTTGGGAGGCGCGGGTTCGAGCCCCGCGGGCGCGCGCGCTGTGGAGGAATTTTGGCTGATTTTCAGCCAAAACCCTTGCCCAAAACGACGTCGTTTTGGGTAAGGCGGTGGCAGCCATGTACAGCTGCTGGGCGCGCCACGTGGCGCGCTGTGGGCCGCCCATTTGCCTCGCGTTAAAGCAGCATTTTTGCTGCAATTTTAAGGCCGATTTCGGCCAAATTTGAGACAGAACCAGAGGAAGAAAAATGAAAGAAGAAGCAGCGCGCGCGAGGGTCATTTTTTAGAGAAAAATTGAAGATTAAACTATGTTTAATCGTAATTTAATTAATCAGGTAAGTAAATAATTATGTGTTATACATTCTCTATGGTTGAAATTTAATTTTGGGCTCAATTTTATTAATTTTAGGAGTTTAATCTAATTTACAACGTGTATTAATTTGGTGATGTTTAAGCATGAAAACGCTGTAATCAGCTTAAGCGAGGCAAGTTCTCCTCTACCCTTGCGATCTATTTCCATTTGGTGAATCCCTTGTCTTCCCTTAATTCGGTTTGGTTTTGCGTATTAATTATACGAATTAGGGATGTTTTGGGCATGATTTAATTTAAAAGAAATATGAGATTTATTGGGATTTTATTTACGAGGTGCCTATGTGGGATTTAGATGGTTAAATTAATTATATTATACGGTTAGATTTAATTAATGTGAGCCTCGGGTTTTATTAATTGTTATCAAACGTTTTTAAACATTTTACTTCGCAGCGGGAATGCAAGAAATAGAGGAAACGGCCGTGTAAAGGCAAGCTCTTAACCCTCTCTTCCTAATCTTTACTTCCCGTGAAAGACCCCGTGATTTCCTGTACTTTATCCTCTCGCTTACTTTAATTCGGCACCTAACTTTATTTGTTAAATTATTATTCATTTATTTTAATTTAAATCCGAGACTTCTAGAGTTTTGTTTGTTGTGAGCCTACGGGGGTTTGTACCGCCCCCATTCCTTTCGGAATGATGCTGAACCCAGTTGGGGAACTAGGTTCCTAGTCGTGCGGGTTTTATTTACAGTTTTTTTTCCTAGATTTACTTATGATTTGGTTAGAGCTATTGAGTAGTGGGGCAGGGGTCAACCGTTTGGTGACGTTGGGGTAGACTATGGTACGGCCCTGATGTGGACCGTCGGGTGGACACCCCTAGTCACTGGCCATTGACCGGTGTCGGGCATTGCTGACTAGCTCTGTCGGTATGTGATTTACTGCATGATTAGATACCTTGTATTACTGTTCATGATTTGATATGCACATGGGTACGGGATGCAAGTTGGGATATTCATTTATTGAGTATGCTTGGACACGGACATTCTAGCTTGGTTAGGTTGCATCCAGCGCGGCATATGCATGGCGTGTGGTTTACTATGTGGGCGGAGCATGGCCTGATGCCTGGATGTATGGGCGCCTTGTATCACGTTGATGTTCATTACGCCATTGCATTTCTATGTGCATTGCATGGATACTGGTAGTATTTAGTTCTCGGACGGGAGTACCGTTCCGAGGGAGCCTTTGGCTCGGTTGTCGGGAGTACCGACGGATACAGGTGACGGGAGTACCGGCCTGGGACAGCGCGTGCAGGTTTGTTGCCTTTCAGGGCAGCGGCAGGTTAGTATGGGACTTGGGTGCCAAGTGTCTTATGTGGGCCCCAAGGACCGGTATGTGCTTTTATTTTATTATGCTATTGAGCTGTTGTGTTGTAGCGTCTCATGGCTTGTGTGTACCTGGGGATTTATTCTGGGGTGAGACTTCTGGTTTTGTGTAGCCTTATGCCTTTTCTTCCTTATGCTTGCTGAGTCTCTCGACTCACCTTGCTTTCCATCATTCCAGGTACTGGCGGCGTGGGCCATAGCAAGGGAGTCAGCTTTAACGGCAGAGTCGGTGTGGTGTACAGGCAGTCTCGTCAATTTCTATCCACTCTGATGTCTAGGTAGAATTTACTCTATTATTTCGTACTGTGCCAGGTCTTTTCTCGAGTCTCGTGTATGTCGGCACAGGAGTTTGTGTTTATTTATTTATCTTGTGACCGCTGTATTAGCGGGGTACCCATAGTGCATGCATGTCTTGAGCTTTGCTTCCGCTGTTCTCATTTTTGTGTATGCATGCCGGGGTGATCTTTGTCTCGTGTTTCATTATTTTCTCCTCCCGTAGGCGCTCCCGTTCGGGTAGTCCGGATGGTTGGGGATATCCGGGCGGGGGTGCTTACAGGATTCGTCTTTGAAGGACCTCAATGACAAACCTAAATCTAGGTTCAACGATGAATTGAAAAGACAAAAGATTGTGGATTCCATCTAGGTTAACTATTGAACCATCTCAGTTTTGATTGAAAACCCAATTCCCAATTAGATAAGGAAAAGAGATGAGAAAGACTATGGAAATGAGATAAGGTGGGGAGACTATGGAAATGGGAGATGAGAGAAAAAGATAGAAAATGTAATTTAAGTAAAGGGGAAAAATGGTCAATTCCTATAGTTTGTTATCGTTAAGAGAGGTCTACGCCATTTTTTAAAATACAAGGGTACTTGGTGTAATTTAAGCAAACCTCAAGGGTGGTCTATGAATTACATATTAACTTGCCACATGAGTCTTTGTTCCCTTTGCATTTGAAGGGTGTTGGTTCTCGTTCAATGGTTAACGTTTTCCCCTTTCCTATTGTCAATCTTCAACAATGATGGTAACTAAAACACACTTGCAAGGGTTTATTTCTTCAACAATTGTTGGTTATGATGTTGGGTTCCATTCATTACCACTTTCTTTCCCCAGTTGTGAATCTTGGTTTTGATTTTTTGTCAACCTTTTCTTTTTTAGGTATTTTTAATCATTTCTATTATTGTTGAATTAGGTTTATCATCATGATGATTCACACCAAAGTATTAAGCCGATGATGATGTTAGGTTCATTGTGAACCTATTAATATTTTGGATTCAAATTGAACCCAATAGAGATGGGAGAAAAAAATGCTAATGAGAGAGAAAAAGATGGGAATCAAATATTGTCGTCACCATTGTTGTTGTTAGAGAGAGAGCTATAATACCCCATATTTTCATGAAGATGCCACATATTTTAAGTGAGTTTAAAATACCGAAAAATATGTTTGAAATGACAACGAGTGACCAAATCAGTTGTAGGGAGTGCCCTAGATCTTAGATACCTGAGGATAAAGGTATATTTTTTACGAGCGTCTCGAGGCGAGATTTATGACGCTGAAAGAAATTAAATCAGAGACGATTTTTCGGTTAAGCTAAGTTGTAGCCTAAAATAGCCGAATGCTGGTAAGGGGCTTTGGAAAATTGGACATATCGAGTAATTTTAATTTATTAATTTTGAGATTTTAAGTATCTCGATAAATTTGATGTTTGAGGGTGTAATTGTAACTAGAAAATTATCCAAACGAAAAAAGGATAAAATTAAGAGCTTATGTGGTAAAATATTAAAGTTGAGGACTTGAAATAAGGGCCAAAGTGTTATTTGAAAAAAGTTTGGGATTTTAGCTTGGATTTCAAAAGTTGAATTCATTCTAGCTTTGGATTTCAAAAGCCATTCAATTATAGGTTTGAGTCTTTGGAGTCCATGGCTAAGATTATGACAAGTGGCATAATGTGATTGGTTGAAGAAATCTATAAAAAGGCACCATGGGTTCTTCTCAAATCATTCCAACCAAGTTTGAGGAGTGAAGCACTCTAAGAGGAGGAGCTTGCTCTAGAGAGAGAGAAGAGAGTTCGGCAAAAAGGCGGGAAGAAAGTGGCGAAGAACAAGCCTCGTCGGAGTTGTGGGTCTTCGTCGGAGTTCGCCAAAATTAGTCAGCAAAAAAGCGAGAAACCTAGGCCGTTTGCTGTGAAATTATACCGTCTAAGAGATAAATGAATAAGGTGAGACTCCTATACTCCAAATCCTATTTTTTATTCTCTTATGAGAGACTTCTATTGTATGATACGTGTTTCGTGAAGTTCTTACACATAAACGCTTGTTATTCTCTTACGTGAAATCATGATGCATATATATTTTTCTGAAAATTATATGCTATTGGCTTTTTAACAATTGCATTTATAAAATTCGTGTGACCATACTGTTATATCTATTTGTTGTTGGCTGAGGGCAAAAGTCGGATATCCCCCGAGAGGCGCTATGCGTGCGCCATCGAGAAAGCTCTTATGGGGAAGACCGTGAGCCTAAGGGACAACGGATGTGGTGCTTGCATGAGTGCTATGAGGTCGGGCCGAAGTGACATGGTTAGGGACCTCCCAAGAGGCGCTATGCTTGCGACATTGAGAAAGCTCTTGTTGGAGGAGGTTAACGTGTTCACGAGGCACTTCGGAGTAGTTCTCATTATTTTCTCATACATTTTATACCTGATCATGTATCGATATAAACTGTTTTTGGAGTTTCTCACTAGAAGATTCATCTTCTAATTGGACTATGTTCCTGGAATATTCAAACGTTCCAGGTTCGACGAGCGGCTCTAAGGGAAAGGAGGTAGCTGAATAATAAGTTTAATCTGCTGTCTGTATCATGTTTAACATATTTTTGTTTATATGCGAACCTATGTAATTTTGGATATGTTAAAGATGTTTAGTTATTACTTGATGATGTCCATGTAATACATTTTGTAGACGTCTTGAACGATTTTATTTATGATAAATAAAGCATTATGGTTGTGAACCATATCAGGTTCGATCTAGCTTCCGTTTTCGAAATTTTAACACCTATCTTAGCTATTCGATTATTCGGTTTGTTAAGCTGAGAAGGTGAAAATTAGGAATTTTGAGATATTGTGTGATGTATGGCAGTGATTGTGATATGAATAATTTTTATATTCCCGAAATCTTAAGTTATAACACGCTCAAGAAATTTGGGGTGTTACAAGAGCTCTGCCAAAACATGCCATTAGAGGAGAACCCACGTTGTTGAGATGTAAGAAATAAGAAGACCCACATTGAAAATTGAAATGTAAGACTACGTTCTTTTTACTTTTTAATTTTTAATTTTCAATTTTAAATTCATTTTCAGTTTTTTGTTTTGATAGTCTGTTTTTAAAAAATTAAAAACGCATTCTCTTTGTTATTTTGAAAAACTATTTTTCAAAACAAAAAATTAGAAAACACATGTATTTTTAAAAACAACAAATATAACGCATTTTTATTATTTTAGAAAATAAAAAATTAAAAATAATAAAGAGAACGCAACCTAAATAGCTAGATGAAACATCATCCACCTTATTATACACAATAGTTATCTCCATCATATTTCAATGGCAGCATCTAATGGGACAAACCACAATTAGTAATTGAAACTAAAATAGAGTAAAATATTATTATTAAAAAAATGGAAGAAATGTCAAATAAGTCACTATACTTTGACTTGAGAGCCTAATTAACCAATATATTTTAAGAAAGGCCAAATAAGGCATTATACTTTCAAACCTAAACCTAAATTAGCCACCATACTTCAAAAAGAGAAAATAAGTCATTACACTTTCAAAGCTAGGGCCACATTAGCAATGCTTTTTAATGACGTCAATTCTATTCTCAATCAAAAGAACCTTATGCAATTGCAAACGCCCAAATTAAAGTCAAAATCTAACTTCAAATAACTATACACAACTAAGATTTGATCATTTTTAAATTATAGGGGTCAATTTGGCCTCGTGTCTAAAAATACAATGACTTATTTGGCTCTCTTTAAAGTACATTGGTCAATTTGATCCGTGTCTAAAAATATAGAGTTATTTAACCCTTTTTAAAATATAATTGTTAATTTAACCTCTAAACCAAATACAATGGCTTATGTTAAACTTTGCCCTAAAAAGTTAAGCTTAATATTGAAAGGACAATTAATGTTGGTTTTCTTTTCTAGTTAACTCGTATTATAAAAGAATGAAAACTATATAAAGATAGCGAGGAAAAAAATTATGTGAAGATGTAATATTTTAAAAAATATAAATTATTTCAATTAGTTTATCATACACTTTAATCTCATTTAAGTAAGGTCATGTAAATGAATATCTTCTGTCGATCATTTTACCCATACTCTTATATTCAAGAAATTATTATTTCTCATATCATGTTTAAAAATTTTCTGTTGAGCTTTCTTTCACCTTCCTCATGCCTTGTTTTTCATTATGAAGTATGAACTTTTTCTACTGTATTTACTCTTCCTCCTTATAGGTACTTTTTATCATCCTTACTCTCATGCTCAGGTTATTTTAAAAGTATAGTGCTAATGTGGTGTTCAATAAATATCTCTCCAATCTTAGTATATTACTCATGGTGTTCAATTTATTTACACCCTCGAAGACCTCCCTTTAGATGTTTGAACTTTTTTTTAGTTAACGCACCATCTCAAACATCCCTAACTATCTGGTCCCATGATTTCGACAAGAGATGTAAATCAGGAAATCTAGCAGACAATTTCTATTCCTAGCTTTTCTTCGCTAACATAAGGGCATCCTGTCATTTTTCAATTTTCAGGATAACCTTTGATTACTGAGCTTTCTCTCTTGGTTAGGGCTCGAACACGGAACCTGAGGATCTAAAGAAGAACACTCCAGCGGTTCTTCCTTTGCCAATTGATCTATACAATAGGAGTTATTTAAATATTTGAGTGAAATATAATCAAATGCCTGAAACATGACAGAATCTTAACAATGCTTTATTGAGCAGTCTGAATCAAGGAATTCAAACATACACATACGAATAAAAACGATCTTCTCTAAGTCCTCTAAATTTTCATGATCTTCAAAAATACATAAAAGAGAAGATGTTTTATTTATTTGTTATTGATATCTCTTCTGAAGATCAAAATTCTTTTGAGTTGTTTTATTTTAAATCAAGTCAAACAAACCATATATTTTTCAAACTGGATAGTTAGTCTTTTTGTTACAAATGTGTCCTTGCTATATTATCTTGCCTAATACATTTAGATTTTAACCACTCTCTCCTCTTTTTAATCTCTTTTAGGCTTATAAGTATATCTTCTAGATTGTTGTATTCTCTTTTATTTTTATTAACATTTATTTGATATGATATACTTTTTATTAATATTTATTTGATTAACATTTTGACGTTTTCAAAATGTTTCCTCCATCGAAAGGCTGAGAAGCACCCAAAAAAAATATTTTTAAGTTATTTTTATAATTTCATAAACGTTTTGAGATCGTTTTATAATATTAAAAAAAATATTAGAAATATGTTTCCACCCACAAAGAAATTAACCAGGTTTATTTTTAGATTGAATAAGTATTTTTATAATTTTTTATATTAAAAATTATATTTACAAAAAAGGTCCTTATATTTTTTATTTACACATTTCCCCCTCCTTTTTGTTTCCTACTTTTAAAAAAATATCATTTCCTAGTTTTTATTTCATATTGTATTCGTTTTCTATTATCATTTACATACAATCTAGGAAATATTATACTCACAAGTAACTCTCATAAATCAATGTATCATATATAAAATTTATAATAATTTTTTTAAAATTAATAATAATTCATAATAGTTCTATCACAAATTAACAATATACTTACTTACTATTATAAACTCTTATTAATTATAGGAAAGATTATTATGAATTATTATTAATTTTGAATATGACTATTATAAATTTTATTAATTTATAAAAATTATTTATTAAATTTATTTGTGAATATAACATTTTCGTTTTTCTCGTAAAAGATCAAAGATAATGATTCAAATGAAAAGTCATTATAGAGTAACTTTTTTATTCATAAATATATATATACATATATATTTATTAAAATAGATGGTGCTTTTAATGATTGCAAATGGTTTTCACTCATAATAAACAATTATTTGAATTGTTTTTAAAAGGAGAAGACCAAATTAAGGGATGAGGAATTGGCCCTTCCCTCTTTGCTTTGAGTGCAGTGGAGACAGCCACTCACTCGAAACAATGATGGATGATGGATTCGTTTATTAGCTTTACAAGTAGAGCCCATCGCCAACATAATTTGGCCACCCTTGAAGGAGATGAAAGCTTATTATTACCATGAATATCTTTTTAGCATTATTAAGGTGATAGGTCTAGTTAGCAAAAAGAATTGAATATTTACTTTGTGTTCGAGTTCATGTAAGAGTGTTGTCGTTTGTTTGTTAATCATAGTCTTAATATGATATTTTATCATTATTAATTGAGTTTTTAAGGATCAATGAATAGACTAATAACGTTGTTGCTAAAACTTAATAAGGGATTTAATTAGAATTTTAAACGATCTTTACGTGATAGATTGAGCCGAAGGGATTATGAAATCGTGTAAATCGATCTCTAAGTATTATTTTAGAACTGACTTACATTGTTATGCTGAGTATCTCTCGAAATTGACCTTAAAAAAAGGTTTTAATTTAAGATAGTTTAGTTATTTAACTGCACAATAAGGGTGTTTTGGAGTATGGGAGTGTGTGTGTTTTCTTTTAACTTAAATGGGTCCATTCCCTACATGAACAAATATAGAAGTCTTGTCGTTTTTTTTTACAAATATCTTTTTGTTCTCTTTTATTTTGTTTATATTTTCTTTTTTAATCTTTAAGATTTATTTTCAAACATATTTCATAAATCTTAGATGTAATTATATAGATTTAGATTTTAGAATTGAGATTCAATTCAATCAAACAAATTTTTAATTGAATTGGATTCATTTTTTTTTTTTTTTTGTGTTATCAAATCGATTTTGTGTTCAAATGGTCATGAATTTTTCGAGTTATATAGAATTAGAACTAATTCAACCCATAAGTGTCTCCTACTTGTAGTGCGTTAATAATTTTATGTCATAAAATTAAGGTTAAAATCTAATAAACTCCCTCAAAATTTATAATTTGAGACACTTAACCCTTTTTATTTTGATCGAGAATGCTCTTCGACTAAAATCTAATAAACTCCCTCAAAGCTTGTTTGGCCGACCTTTTATTTTTAATTTTATTATTTGAAACAAAAATAGAAAATAACATTATTTGATTACTTGTTTCACTTTAAATTTTTTTGAAATAATTTAAAAAATAATAAAAAGAATTGATGAGTACTTTTAAATATTATAATTGTGAAAATATAGGAAAGCAGTTTATAACAATTTTTGGTAATGGTGGCTATCAAAAAGCAAAGTAATTTTCGACTTTTGAAATTAGAATAACAAATATAATATTTGAAAATTCAATTAAGAATCATATTTATTGAGAAAAATAAAAAATTAAAAAAATGTATGAAAATTCAGTTAAAAAAATTGTATCTACTAAGGAAAAATAAAAAATTCAATTAAAAGTTTAATTATTTAAAAATTACTTTACTTTTGCAACTCAAAAATAAATTAAGACTAATTTCATTCTTCGGTTAAAAAAGAATTTGGATTTCATTTAGATTATGGATAGATGACTTTTGCACGTTTTTCGAGATAAATTCAAATTTTACTTGGGTTTAGGAACTAATTAGGATTAACGGTTATATTTTTTCTTTATTTTTCTTTCTCGATTCATCAATTAAACTCCACTTAAATTTGGTATTTTTATTTTTAATTTATTTATAATCATAAAATATATGCACGTTGTTTTTTTCATTCAAACAATCAAACTTTTTATTGTTTTAAAGAGGCATTTAAACTATGCAATTTCAAGTCAATTGTATTTTTAAAATTTTTGTTATTTCAATTACACTTTTAAATCTATTATTTTCAAAAAATTTATCAAAATGTGCAATTGAAAACAATAAAAAGTACAGGAATACAATTGAATCGAAATTGCATAATTCAGATATGTTTTTGAAACAATATAAAATTTGATTATTTAAATAAAAAAATATACAAGTACAAGAGTTAAAATATATATTTGGTTGATTTGCAACAATAGAATTATTTATAATTGTTTAAAATTAATTGAGGTATTATAATCATTTTCTTCTTGACATATAAATTTAGCTTTTTTTGTCAAGAAATAATGTTAAAGGAGTTCTTTGTCAAAAATAAAATTACAAAAGATTGAGTTTTTTAAACTGTAAATTTTAAAAAAATATTAATAAATTTTAACCTAAAATTAACATATTTAAGTGGATCGTAGGGTAAACATTCAGTCAGTTTGGTTATTGAATCGACTGAAATGTTGAAACCAAATGGACCAAAATTGTGAAAAAAAATAACTGATTGAATAAATACGAAAATAAAAAATATTAAATAAATAAAAAAATTGAATTGATTAAAAAAATAAAATAAAAAATTGAACTGATTAAAAATAAAAAATAAAAAAACCCAAAATATTAAAAAAAAAATTGAACAAACCAACAAACCGACTAATTTTTCCTAATTACTTGAGTGATCTTTTAAATTAATTGAGTACTCTTTCTTAATTACTCGAATAATATTTTAAATTAATATAGTAAGATTTTTCAGTTACTTGAGTAAGTTTTTTCAATTATTTAGGTCATATTTTCTTTACTATTTTCAGATTATTTTTAATTTTTTAAAATAGTGAAAATATATTTATTTTTATATTTTTAAAAAAATATTTTCAAAAATAAAGAAAAATTTTGTAAAGAAAACTAAAAAAAAAATTATTTTATTATTTTCATTACAAATACGTTCAAAATTTCTAAAATGTGAAAAACGTTAGCAATCTTAAAACACACTTACAACACAAAAATTAAAAATAAATTTAAAATTAAAAATTAAAATACGAAGAGAACATTTCTTTAGTGACTCAGTTCAATTATTTTAATTTTTTTAAATACAAAAATTCAAATCAAATTTAAATAACTAAACTTGAAAATCGAATAAAACTGGCTCTTAGATTAAATTAAATCAAATTAATAATTTTAATTAATTTGATTCAATCATTTCAATTAAATCAAAAGTTTGCCGTACAAGTGGAAGTCAAAAACACTATCAACAAAGTTGTAATATGATCGGAGACTAACCTCTGCCATCACACATTATTGCTCAGTGCTCATTCAAAATTAAATGAGAATCAGCATGTACGCATGGCAATGCCTATCATAACTGTACTTACTCATTACTCCCACTCTCACGCTCACTAATTATTTAATTTAAAAATATTCAAGAGTTTTTATACATATTTATTAATTTATTTATGCACAAATATAAATTGTGTTTTGGATTCAATAAAATTAAATTGACTTTTCTAATCTTTTATAAGTGAAATTCAATATTAATTTTAAATATGAATTACTGTTATGTTTTATCCATTAAATCATTTATGACATAAAAATTATATTAATTATCACTCGTGTAAATACAAAAATTAACTAATAAATTTCGCACAAACATCTCTAAGGTTTGGCATCAAGGCACTAGTACCCTTATGTTTAAAAGGTAACATTGATCTGCTTTATCTTAAATCGAACACAAAATTAATTATTTTATCCTTATTTTTAATCTATTTTATCTTTAGTCTTTATTTTTTCTCTCTTTTTATCTCTAACGTCTTTCTCTTTCATCATATTCTCATATTGATAGTCTGATAACACCAACAATGGTTGTCATGTGTAATAGTGATGGTATGAAACCCTCCTCCCTTTTTTCCCTAACATGAAAGATGGGAATTTATAAAAAATGTACCAAATCGTTACAAATGTTGCTAGTGAAACTCTACTTATCATAATAAAACTTTTGATTTTCGAAAACAACTTTGCGACTAATCGAGTCTTTGATGAAACTCATTTAGTTGCTAAAGGGATTTCCACTTTCTAATTTTCAAACCCTTATTGGTACTTTGGTTGCAAAAACCCAATTGGCCATGGAAGGTCAATTTCTAGTAATGATGAATAGTGGACATGACCATGCTAGTAGTGATCTATGCCATCATTGACCTTTGCTTGTAAATTTTTGTTTTGCTGTAATTATAGTGTAGAGAGGGAATGAAAGGTATTTTGGAAATTTGACAAATAAAGGATGACTCTTAACATCAAGGGACAATCACTACTTTTTGATGATAAAAAAATGATTATCATCTACGTTTTGCTGATCTAAATGTATATCTCAAGTAAAAATAAAAATAAAATTCATTGAAAGCTTTGGAAGAATTAAATTAAAAAAGTATTTTTCTACCTTAATATGTAAGAAAGCAGGGAAGTTTGGGTTAATCGAATTCATTGAATCGATCTAAGCAAAATTTTCGGTTGAATTCGATTTTAGTTTCTTTCTTATAGTTCAATTTAGTTATTTTTTTTGGTTAGTTTAGTTAATTTAATAAAATAACCAAACTAACTGAACCGATCAAAGCATAACAAAATATTTTCGATTTAAACATAATATATATATATAAATATATATTGTAATGCCAAATTATTTTTAAAATATTTAGAGGCTTTAAGAATTGAAATCAAATTTAATTTGAAGAAAAATTTAATTGGCCTGAGGGGTCAAAATCATTTAAATATATGTATATATATATCAATAAAGTATAGAAGTATATATTATATTATATATCGTGGAAATGGCAAAAAGTAATCACTACTCAAATATAAAATTCATTTTTAACCACTTTTTTTTTTCCAAAAAAAATAATTTTGAACTTTCAAACAAACTAATTACATGATATAGCCACTTTATCAAATTTGACCATCATTTTATTTAAAAAATAAAAAAAATAAAAGTAACCACAACAATAGTCAAATATTAAAATACCATCACCCCTTCATTACCCATTTCACCCACCCACAGCATCTCTCTCACTACTGCAACCAATCGCCATCGTGACAGCCACTTGACAATCGTTGTAACCACCACTATCACCACCAACATCGATCTCATTTTCGCTAAACGAGATTAGAGTTTTTTGCGTGATGTTAATGATCAAAAAGTTATTGGAAATGGTCACCGATGAAGCTTCGTTGTCGGCGACAATGGAGACCCACCAGACTTCGTCACAAACAAAGCTCCATGGTCGGGCTTCGTTCGCGACGAAGCTCGCTGGGGGAAGAAGCCTGAATGGGCTTCGTCTCTGCAACGAAGCCCGAACGGGCTTCGTCTCGACTTCGTCTCTATAATGAAGCAAAGCCTCATTGGCTTCGTCTCTGCAATGAAGTCCGATTACCGCAGCCCAACGAAGCCAGATCGGGTTCGAGTTGTGATGATCGGGCTGCGACAATTGGGTTTTTTCTACTTGTACTTGTGCTTTTACGTGGTCACTGGCTAAGACAATTGTTGTTTTTGTATTTTTTTTTCTTACAGATGGTTGAATAACAAACTATAAAATTTACTTATGTTCATGCTCACCGGATATTACCGCCAGGAATGAGAGTTACTACTCATTGTGGGATCAAACACCTTGAGGTGATGCGTTGTGCTCTAGACCGATACAAGTTATTTGATAGATTCTTACAGGGCCCATTAGGACATTTCTTGAAGATGCCTTTGTCCCTCCATTTGATTGCACCATAATTGATATATCATGTTCTACTTAGGGAGGTGACATTTTTCGGTGCACGCCATGATGAGATGTGGTTCGAGATTGGCCGCACGCTATACAGGTACGGGAGGTAGGAGTTTATACTTATTAGTGGACTCAGATTTGGGGCTATTGATAGGGAAAGCCTTGAAGCGAAACCTGTTGACCGGAGAATTTACATGCTCGACTATTTCCACAGCATAAGAAAGGGGTCACTGGAGACGACATTGAATTATTTATTAGTACCAGAGAGGACATGGTTTCAGAAGATGCCCTGAAACTGATTTACATTGCTGTGATCGACATGTTTTTGTTGGGCCAGGATGAACGCGAACATGTGGATGATTTCTTGTGGACTATAGCCGAGAATTTACACGCATTTGACGTGTTCCCTTGGGGTATGTATGTCTACAGTAAGAGTCAACATTACATCCAGTTAGCCATGAAAGAAAGAAAACTGATTGGTGAAGGTGGGAAGAAAATCAACCTTTTATGGTTTTGTGTGGGCGTTTTAGGTACAATCAATAATATATTACTCTTTCCTTATTGTATATGATTTGTCTATAGTAACTAAATGTTTGTTTTGTTTTTTAATTTTTATTTTCATTTTTTTTTCGCTCTCTACAGTGGTGGTTGATCGAAATGTTCCCATAGGTTCAAAATAAATGGACCGTTAGACTGTTCGACGCAGACATTCCAAGATGTAGAAAATGGTTATCCAAAAAAAGGCCACAGATAAAAAATTATGACAATTGCCTTTGGAAGGAAGTAAGTGTTCAACCTACCTTTAAATTTTGTTTATTTTTAAATCATATCTATCTAAATAATACATTTTTGTAGGCACGAGGATCGAGTCCGACGCTTGAGCCCATCGATGTTGACGGGAAATGAATTTTTGGAGGTCCTTTAACCCTCAACACTCGGTTGGGGTCAACGTCTATAAATTTGGGGGTAGAGGGGGTGATGAGGAGGAAGAAGATGGTAGGGATGAGAACGAGACGAGTAGGATACATGTAGATAAGGAGGGAAAGGAAGAGAATGGGGAGGAGAAGGATAAAGAGGAGGCAAGATTCCCTGACAATTTACACCACGGACAATATGAGGCAGGGGTATGATTTTTATTATAATAATAGTTTTAATTTATATTTTTTGTAATTGTTTATATAATTTTTGTTTGCCTTTTCTAGATCACCGAGATGCTGAAACAAACTCTAGATATGTTGCGAAGAATGGATGGGGAAATGAGTCAGATGAGGACACAGTTGTTGAAACTAGAAAAGGTGCATGAATCACTAAAGTGGGGGCAAACAGCATTGTGTTCTCATCTATGCATTCCGAATATTTCCCCATATCACACCGATCATGCTTGTGAGCAGTTTCGAGGTGGTGATCAGGTAGATCGTGATCATCACGATGAGGAGCATGCATTTACATCTGGAGTAAGTTTCAAATCTACTTTTATACATTTTATATCATTTTGAAATACCATTTTATAACAGTTAGGTTTTGTTTAGTCGTAGGAGGAGGAAGTGGTTAGGGTCGACAAGCGACCTATGTGAGATAGATTGCCATCGTAGTTTTGTCGCCCACCTTTTACTAATTCAACAAAACATAAAAAGAGAAAGAAAGATGCCGCTTTGGAGGGGTCGGATGTGGACCCAACGCCGCCAGTACTAGACCCAATGCCGTCGAACATGGAGACAATGCCCCCTGAGGGCTACATTGAGTTCATAGGCTCCAACGAAAATATTAGGTAAGTAACCATTACATTTTTCATGTTTACATCAACAATACATTCTTACTATTATTTTTCTTGATTATTGTAGCCTTCACACTGGTTTCATTCTCAACCTAATACCGGCTGATCTCTGAAACATAGAGAATGAGGCCAAATGGTTGGAGGGTTATCATATTGATAGTTATATGTGTTGCCTAAGATGTATATAGTCTCAGTGTCAATATGACACAAACTACGCTATCATGTCAATCTCGCTTTTTGTGAGTGATGCACTACTCTTTATTTATTTTTGCATCTCAATTTAGTATGTGACCAATATTTTTATTTTATTTTCCAGCCATCTATAGAAAGATTTTGGGAACAAGAGTACGGGAGCAACATGAGGGTTTTCGTGCCTTGCGCCTGTCCCAAAAGATTGGGCTAGTTTTGTTGATGGGCGCATTAACGGGAATCTCCCTTGGTGGACGGTCAACTATGTAAGTCTTAATTCATTCCATTTAATGATTTATTTATTTATTTCCATACGACAAATGTATTAAAATAAAATACAGGTGTTGCTCCTGTGTAATATATCGAATTCTCACTGGTTTCTCTTAAAGATTTGCTTGAAAGATAGGAGAGTTATCATATATGACTCTAATGCCATGAACTAAGACAACTATAGGAGCATGGTAGAATTTGTACATCCACTTGTGAGCTTGTTACCCATTCTACTAAAGAGAGATGCATATTATGAACAAGTAACTGCAATTGCGACCCTAGGCAGAGATTGGGAAGTGGAGAATACTGATCCTCAGAAGGTGCCTCAGCAACCGAATGGGTAAATTAATTAAAATTATATTACAGAGTCAATTTTTATGAAAATATGGTTATAGTATCAATGTGTGTTATGTTTAATATAGGGCCAGCTACGGGTGCTATGTTATCAAATACGTCAAGGACATACTGAGGCATAATAAGGATCACTGGCAGATGCACCCGACTCTGGATGTCTGTACTCTCCGAAGATAGATTGAAATATTTTTATATAGACATAGCACTGTAGTATAGCTTGTAGATCAAGGGATTAATAGATTCTCCATATCTTGTTATTATTTTCATCTAGTTCAAATGTTGAATATTTTTGTATAGACATAACAAATAGCAAATAGTGTATTGCTCACTTGATGAAATGTGTTTTATGGTGTTGTTGAGGGTAAGGGATAAGTGGTTGTGGTGCCAGTATGTTGTTGGCAAAAGAGACTGAGTCTCTAATGTTGTGATGGTAAATATTGTCATGGTGTATGTTGTTGGACATAGAGATTGAGTCTCTAATGCAGGTTCTATGTTCAAGAAACTGGGGAGACTTTGTCGAAATTTTTAAATTACACTTTTGGGGTAATTTGATGACCATTACATCATTTTAGTGCCAATGGAAACAAAAATTTGAGGAAAAATAAAGAAAAATTAAAAAATTTCAATTTCGGGTTTAGTGGCCCACAAAACCTGATGACCGGGCTTAGTGGCCTAACAAACCCGATCACCGATTTTTGTGAGCCACAAAACCTGATTTATTTATTTATATATATATATGTATATATTTTGATTTGCAATTGGATTTTTCAAGGTTTTCAATAGGTGTCTCAAAAATAAATTATTGTTTATAAATTACACTTTTATTTTTGAGTAAGTTTATTAACATAGCATTATCATTGCTTTGTCTAATATTAGCTAGATCAATTGATCATCTATTGGTTGTATTGATAGTGGACGTTAATGGACATCCTCACACCAAATGAAAGATAAGGATGTTTGTTATCATATGTACATTCAATTAACCCAAGAAACTCAAAAAGAGATCATTTTAGTGTTAATGAAACAAAAAAATTTGAGAAAAAATAAAGAAAAATTAAAAATTTCAATTTCAGGTTTAGTGGGCACTAAACCCAATGATCGGGCTTAGTGGCCCACAAAACCTGTTTTTTTATTTTTATTTTTTACTTTTTATTTTTTTGTTTGCAATTGGATTTTTCAAGATTCCTAGGAGTCTCAAAAATAAATTATTGTGTATAAATTACACTTTTATTTTTGTGTAAGTTTATTAACATAACATTTTCTTTGCTTTGTCCAATATTAGCTAGATCAATTGATCATATATTGGTTGTGTTGATAGTGGATGTTAATGGATATCCTCATATCAAGTAAAATATAATGATGTTTGTCGTCATATGTACATTCAATTAACCTAAGAAACTCAAAAAGATATCATTTTAGTGCAAATGGAACACAAAAATTTGAGAAAAAATAAAAAAAAATTAAAAAATTTCAATTTCGAGCTTTGTGGGCCACTAAACCCGCACAAAACCCAGTGACCGGGCTAGTGGCCCACAAAACCCAATTATTTTTATTCTATTATTTTTTATTTTTGGTTTGCAATTGGATTTTTCAAGGTTCCCAATAGGAGTCTCAAAATTAAATTATTGTTTATAAATTACACTTTTATTTTTGAGTAAGTTTATTAACATAACATTATCTTTACTTTGTCCAATATTAGTTAGATCAATTGATCATGTATTGATTGTATTGATAGTGGACGTTAATGGACATTCTCACACCAAGTGTTTTATAATGATGTTTGTCGTCATATGTACATTCAATTAACCTAAGAAACTCAAAAATACATCATTTTAATGCTAATGAAACACAAAAATTTGAGGAAAAATCAAGAAAATTTAAAATATTTTAATTTTGAGTTTAGTGGCCCACAAAACCCGGTGATCGGGCTTAGTGGCCCACAAAACTCGATCACCGGGTTTTGTAGGCCATAAAACCCAATTTTTATTTTTATTTTTTTATTTTGGTTTGCAATTGGATTTTTCAAGGTTCCCAATAAGAGTCTCAAAAATAAATTATTGTTTATAAATTACACTTATTTTTGTGTAAGTTTATTAACATAGCATTATCTTTTCTTTGTCAAAGATTAGCTAGATCAATTGATCATGTGTTGGTTGTGTTGATAGTGAACGTTAATGGACATCCTCACACTAAGTGAAAGATAATGATGTTTGTCGTTATATGTACATTCAATTAGCCTAAGAAACTCAAAAAGACATCATTTTAGTGCCAATG
This sequence comes from Diospyros lotus, assembly GCF_014633365.1. NCBI lineage: Eukaryota > Viridiplantae > Streptophyta > Magnoliopsida > Ericales > Ebenaceae > Diospyros > Diospyros lotus. The sequence goes on along the minus strand of NC_068346.1, from coordinate 30,331,118 downwards.
GAATACAAAAATTTGAGAAAAAATAAAGAAAAATTAAAAAAAATTAATTTTGGGTTTAATGGGCCACTAAACTCGATTACCGGGCTTAGTGGGCCACAAAACTCGGTGACCAGGCTTAGTGGCCCACAAAACCCGATTTTTATTTTTTATTTTGGTTTGCAATTGGATTTTTCAAGGTTCCCAATAAGAGTCTCAAAAATAAATTATTGTTTATAAATTACACTTTTATTTTTGTGTAAGTTTATTAACATAGCATTATCTTTTCTTTGTCAAAGATTGGCTAGATCAATTGATCATGTGTTGGTTGTGTTGATAGTGAACGTTAATGGACATCCTCATACCAAGTGAAAAATAATGATGTTTGTCATTATATGTACATTCAATTAGCCAAGAAACTCAAAAAGACATAATTTCAGTGCCAATGGAACACAAAAATTTGAGGAAAAATAAAAAAAAATTAAAAAAATTGAATTTCGGGTTTAGTGGGTCTCTAAACCCGATTACCAGGTTTAGTAGGCCACAAAACCCGGTGACTGGGCTTAGTGGCCCACAAAACCCGATCACAGGGCTTAGTGGCCCACAAAACCTGATTTTTTTATTTATTATTTTTTATTATTATTTTTTTTACAATTGAATTTTTCAATACAAAAATAAATTATTGTTTAAAAATTACACTTTTATTGTTGAGTATTATCATTGTATCATCTTGGTCAAATGTTGTTAGTAATTCAAATTTCAGAAAATTTTGGCAAAGTCTCCCTTGTTTCTGGACCATTGAAACTACATTATCTACTCAGTCTCTCTACTCAACAACATACTACAACACAATTTGTCAATCATTAATTACAAGTTTAGGTGAAGGAAATTAAAAGATTACAAATATAAATAAATCGCAATTCAAAGATTTATGTAAAAAACAATATTCTTTTCTTAACCTCGACAAAAATAGATTTGATTGATGCTATGTCATCTTTTTTGTTTCGTGGCAGTGATTTTTAAGCATTGCTGAAACACAGAGGATCATATAGTCAGTAAGAATTCCATTAACACTGTGCGAGTAAAAAATATGTTTTTTGATTGTTTGCATCATTGCTTGAATGAGTACAAAAATATGTAAAAAAATATGTGATGACATTATATCATACCTGAATGAGTTAATGTCTATTGATTGTTTGCATCATTGCCAATATTATCATCACTTGGAATTGACAACTGTACAGGGCACCGACGACGAGTGTATCTAGTCTTTTTGCAAATGCTGTATTTCCAGCTTGCCTTTGTAGAGGCCCTAACAATGTCCTTAGATTTCGGAGTAGCGGTTGTGCTTGACTCTCTAATGGAGGAAGTCCATTCATTAGGGCAACTAAGACTGTTATGTCCTAGTTCACCACATTTTTCACATTTTTTTCTTCTACGAGGTTCCCCCATGGAAGGAATTTGACCATTTCTCGGTCTACCCGGTTGTCTTCTTTGTACGGGTGGGAGTATAACCATCTGTTTAATGTACGCTGGAAGAACCCAAGCGGACTTGTTAGGGAGATGATTGATGGGAGGTGCATATGCGCGTCTGACCCAATCTGTGGTGTAATATGAATGATAAAGCATATGGTAGTGCACCCGTATGAAGTTGTCACGTACGCCAAAGAAACACATAGTGTTAACATATCATACTAAATTACGAACATAATACACAAAGAAAAGTCAAACCATGATACCTGCTAGCAGAATTGCATGAAGACATGACATTTGATCAATGTCCCACTTGTGACAACTGCATGTACTCGTATTAATGTCAATTATCCCATCGCCTTCCTTAGCATGTTGCAAGAGGTATCTGCTCCCTTGTATGATAGGAACTACGCGACATCCTCGGTCTAATGTTTTGGCATGCGCTAAGTTGACCTGTGCCACTACAACGAAGGTCACAATAGTTTCGAGTCTGGCAGCAGCAACACGCCTATTACTAAACCATTTTTGAAACATATGTCTCAAAAATTCATGTGCACTTGTTATAGGCAACCGACGTGCTTTAATCATGCATTTATTGAGAGACTCGGCAATGTTGGTGGCCATCATGAAATATCTTCTTCTTGGATAATATGCATGTGACCACTTTTCTATTCTTGTTTCCATCAATATCAGATGAGTCTGAGGATGCATCGACTGTATTTCTGCCAAGCATGTATCACATTATACTGTAGTGTAGTTGTATGCTGCATGATAGAATGCAACCATCACATCTTTTCGCTTTCTATAATGTTTCTTTAAGTTTTGCTTAAGGTGAAAGAAACAAAAGACATGTGGGACAGAAGGGAAGACATGGCTCATCGCATTCGCAATACTTTGGTGATAATCGAAAATGATGACCAAATCTTCTCGCACTCCGATAGCCTATCTGAATTTCGTCAAAAACCATATCCATGATCTATCATACTCTCCATCTCCAAATCCAAAAGTGATGGGATAAATCATCTCATCCCCATCTTTACAAGTGGCAACGAATATCACCCCTTTGTGTTCACATTTCAAATGGGTGGCATCAACGGCAACAACCGGTCTTATGTAAACCGAAAACCATGAAGGTAAGCTCCGAGTGCAAAAAATGAATATAAGAAACGATTATTTTCATCTGTCTCTATTGTCATGATACTGTCAGGATTTGTTTCTTTTAACATGTGAAAATATGAGGGTAGCTGCTGATATGATTCATCTGCATTACCCTAAGTAATTCTCTTTGCATATTGTAAAGACCTCAAAGTTTTAGTGTACATAATCTACACACTATGCTGCTCCAACAATTCCTCCATTAGAATTCTGGATGTATATTCACTACTCGCCACTCTTTCTGAGAACAAACTTCCGATGAAAATAGCTTTTACACTTCGAAAATGTGAATCGTAAACATCCGGAGTACATGTGTGACTCGGCATAAATTTCACCACATGCCAAAACGAACAACTGGGTCTCTATCTTGCACAAAGCATAAATTTGCAGTTCACATCCTTACAACCAGCCTCAAATCGAATTATGCATGAACGTTTGACTCGATAGTCCATCTTCACATCAACACGATATTGTCCAAATGTCAAATTAGTTCCTGTTTACTTTTAAAGAGTGCACCCACGTATAAAAGATCACCCTGGTATGGAATCAACACTTCGGGTCTCGTTTCCTTAATTGCATAATTTTCTACACCAGGAACTATCTAGTTTCTTTGTAAATGTTTGTCCTTAAATTATGAACCTAGAAATCTTACTTCTGGGTACTCCGGATTGACTCCTCTTTCATCACCACCACGACCACCACTATTATCACCATCGCTATTGTTACTATTATCATCAGTTTCATTATCACAATCGTCATTCGTGTGTGGAGCGTCATCGAAAAAAACCAGCCATACTATATGTATCAAAATCATCATTTTGCAGTGGACTATGTGCGGATGTAAATGGAATAGCAACACCCGAATCTTAATTACCACCACTACGTAGGTTACAAACTCCAACATCTTTACAAATCATATCCACATACATCACTTTATATTTTCTGTCATCGCACATAATTGATGTTCTACCCTTGTGTTTAGTTTTGATGATGAAAAACATCTATTGGCTTAATCCCAAGTCATGAGTCAAGTTTATGGTTTTCAACAAAAATCAATTTCAAATAGTTTGTTAAAATGAAAACCAAATGATTTATATTCTTATACATGGAGATTGGCTCAAACATGTATTATGATGAAATCTCCTAAAATGATTTTTCAAATTAGGTTTGAAGTTGTTGGTCAAGATAGAGCTAAAATTGTTGTGAGGCAAAAGACCAACTAGAACATAAATGTGTTTAATGAAAAACCAATATTAAGTATGAAAAATCATTTATGTTAATCTCATATTTCAAAATAAGCTTTTCATATTTTGAAGCATGCATGAAAGGTTTTGGCTTGAAATTTAAATGTATGAAAAATCCTTTAGTTCATGTTTCATGTTTTGAAACTCCTTTTGGTAAGGTTTTCAGTATTTTTCTAAGTCTAGAAGACTGACACCTTATAAGGAGACATATAAGAAAATGATTTCATTTTGGAAAACTATCTCCCGGTATTTTGATATCTTTTATCCATTAGTGTTAAAACGATTTTTAACAAATTTTTCAAGAAATAGAAAGTGTATATCTTGGAGGTGGTAAAATCATAAAATCCTAAATTTGTACTAAACCCAAATTCTACTTTCTTATTCTTATGGATTTTGATTTTTTAGATATTTTGATTGAATCCAAATGGGGGGTACTTTCTTATTTACATTTATGTATTAAAGTAAATGGAAGGTAAAATATAAATAAAACAAATGTAAATAAGTTGTACTGTATGCATGTCCTGAAGGATGGCTTTATCTGTCAACAGATTTCTCTCCATCTGTTGACTAGCCTTATATTTTTAGCCCATCTGTCGACCGATGCTCTTGCATCTGTCGACCGACAGAATGCCATTTAGTGGTGCTTCAATAATGTGCACCATCTGTCGACCGATGCCTATGCATCTGTCGACCGACAAAATGCTTGCATAAGGAACTGTTGACTGACTCAGATGATCTGTCGATCGGATTTTGAATTCTTGCTAATCTGTCGACCGATGCCTTGCATCTGTCGACCGTTTGTGTCGCAGAAACCCCCAACGACTAGTTTTTCCACTCACCCAAATTGGCTTTTCCACTACCAACGGCAAGATTCATGAATGGGCTCTCAAGGGACTATAAATACAAGTCAAATGGGTGATTCAAACTAACCAAGAGATTACATTACAAGCTCCCAAGTGCCAAGATCATTGTTGTGCTTCATTGGTAAATTTGTTCTCTTTTCAAGGCTTTGTATTCATTGTGTTAAATTCATTATCAAGCCTTGTCTTTATATTTGAGAGAATTTGTAACTAAGAATATTGTTTCTCAGATCCTATCTTATATCTCTTTGTAATTTTCCTAACTTGTTTTGCTAGAGGGCCTTCATTGCTTGTAGGAGGATTTTGATTCCTAGCTTGTCGTGCTAGAAGATTTGCTTATTGAAGCAAGGGGTTGATTACCTAGCTTGTTGCTAGAGGGGTTTCTTGTATAAGCAAGAGGTTGTAATTTCCTAGCTTGTTGCTAGAGGGCCTATCCGGAGAGATAGGAGGTTTTTAGTGAATTGATTGAAAAATCCTTAGTGAGGAGCTAAGGTAGTGGAGTAGGCTTGATTTAAGCCGAACCACTATATATCGTTGTGTCTCTTATATGCTTGTGCTATTTGTTTCATTTATTATTTCAAGCATTTCATTAATCCTTATTTTCACTAAAATCACATTTTTCATTAAAAGGATTTTCAAGTTCAATCAAATTTTTTAAACAACCCAATTCACCCCCTCTTGGTGTTGGTGCCATTGCTATTCAAATCTAACAATAATAAACCTAACACTATAGTCGTCCCTGATAGGGAACTTGGTAGCTGGAAGATCGCTTGAGTGTTTCGTTACAAAATGAATGGTGATGTCATACCTTATTTTATCAATTTTCGTCACCGTGTACACAATCTCAACCAATTGAGTAAAAGTCATATTCTTGTAGATTCTTGCACACATCCTATTACCCCCAATGTATTTATTATCATTTCATTTCTCGTTCCACACGATGACCAATAGCACTAAATCCATTGCTGTAAGATTGAAATGAGGAAGAAATTAGTCTCATTATTACCATGGATGCAACAGACCCACACACACACCCAAATCGAGTTCAATTCCTCAATTAAACCAAGTTATAACTAGAAGTAAGTTTATTTGTTTTTTGAGATTTGTATTTTATTTTCTTTTTCTAAAGAGATAATTTGTACAATTCAATATGATTTTTGACTTATAAACCAACATCAATCTTATTATTATCATCTTCTGTAACTAAATATGTAGTTTATGAAAAATATTAAAATTTTTATGAAAAACATTAGAGGATTTTAACATAACACATTTAGGCACAAATGCTTAAGAAGTCAAATTTTGTTAAATAATATGATAAAATTAAATATATTGTATTAAATTATATTATTTTACTCATATATAACATCAAATTATTTAACAAAATACTCATATTATTTTAAAAATAATATATAAAAAAAATCATATCGGATTTTGTGGGCCATAAAGCCCAATTGGGTTTTGTAAGGCCCGCTTCTGAATACTCGAAAGAAGGTCATTATAGAGATGATATAGAACAAAATTGAACTCAACTCATTTCATTTCTAGCAGCAAAAATTTAAGTAAGATTTAATTACATTCCCAACATCTCATAACTTTAGGCTCGATGGCCATACAAAATAATAAGAGGCTCAAATGCCCATAACATAACAAATTCTCATTGTTACAAATCTCACCAAATCACTAACTGGGATCTTTAAAGCTAGGACGTGTCTCCGTACACCACTATCCCTTGGCTGCAGTCCTATTGGTCTCGCCTCCAATAACCGTTTTTCCTTTACCTGGAATGGCAAAGAAGATCAAGTGAGCTACAAGGCTCAGCAAGTTCAAGGAACAATATATAGGATCTAAGAACACGATGACACCAAAAAGAGTAATCAAGGACTCCACAATTATATACAAGATTCATAATTCATGAATTTATCAATTCAACTTAATATATCATGTCACCATGTATCACTATGCAAATGTGCATAAAATTCCAATATCATTATCAATTCTTAGAGGCTCACAAGCCATCATTCAATACATGCAAGAATTCATCATTTCATTATCAATATCAATTTTCCCGACTCAAAAGCCATAAATTGATGCATGCAAAAGTGCATAAGTTTCATCAAACCTCACAAATAAATATGAAGCCAACCTGCTAGGCTATAGCCACCTTGTCTCGTGCCAGGTGCTCTAGGGTACCCTTTCTCCCTCCGCGCAAAATAATAAGTGCGCAAAACATATATATATATATGTAACATGTACATGTATGCATCATGTATGCATGTGCCAACATCATGTATTTAAATTCTTGTTTCCACGATATTCATATTTTCAACATTTCTTACCCATACCGGGTATTTTTCCATCATCAGATAAATTCAACATATCTTACTTCATAACGTTTACCACATTCGAGATGTAATTTATGACACAAAAATGCTTGATGTAATTTACAATACAAGAATACATCTTTGAGAAATGCTATTTAATATTAAATATCGATTCACCAGCTGAGGAGTATTATAAATTTAATAACTATTTTTTCCCTCATATGATTGTTGTGATTTCATTTAACTAGTGATAATATGCATTTACTTGCATTCGTGCTCATAGCTCAAATTCATGATTAGTTCCCATGCAATCAAATGACCACACCACGCAAAATTGCTGACCAAACATAAACCTAAAATTTTTCTAAGACAATGGACCAAATAGAACATATTTTGAAAATGTCTTCATTTTGAAAAACTAACTCCCAGTATTTTGATAACTATCATTCATTGTTGTAAAAATGATTTTTAATGAATTTTTCAAGAAACGAAAACTATATATTTCGATGGGGGTAAAATTGCAAATTCATGAATTTGTACTAAAACCAAAATTCTATCTTTTTATTTTTGTGAATTTTGATTTTTTTGATATTTTTATTGAATCCAAATGGAGGATACTTTCTTATTTACATTTATGTATTAAAGTAAATGAAAGGTAAAATATAAATTAAGGAAAATGCAAACATTTACTTAAGTTAAGGTAAATAGATAGGGTGTGAGCAGGAAGCTCCCATTCAAAGGCTTATGGGAAGAGCTCGGGATGAACTCGAGGTCATGAGCTCACGGAAAGGACATGCGGAAAGAGCTCGGGACGAGCTCGAGGTCATGGGGTGAACAGAGTTCGCTGAACGAGCTCGCGGTCAAGGGGTTGAGCAAGAGCTCGCTAGATGAGCTTGAGGTCAGGCGCGCGACCAAGAGCTTGAGAAATGAGCTTACGGGAACGAGCTCGCGATTAAGTTATGGTCAACGAGCATATAGGTGTGAGCTCGCGACAAAGAGCTGGAACGAGCTCGCAGAAAGAACTGGAACGAGCTCGCTAGAACATCAATGAAGCTGAACGTGTATATATATATATATATAACTGGGTTTGTAGAATAGAGCAGAACAGGGGCATTCGAACAACTGTTTAAGCATGAGTTTATGGAGGATTAGGTAGGCAGGGCATGCTCTAATAAGCTTTACAAATCTATGAGGGGTATCAGCTCATTACGCATATTGTATATATGTATTTATAAGTGGGTCTCATATATGGGCGAACAGTATATATATATTTCCAGTTCAGCTTTTGCTGTTCGATGTGAGACCTCCGAATAGCTCAATGAAATCATTCGAATGAGTGGCAAATGACTTAGCATTTTACATTTCGACATAGCACACACAACTATAAGAGGCATTTGGAACAGCGAGCTCATTCAGAGGTGATACACACACACACACATATATATATACATACATTTAACACTGCTTCTTTGGATGCAGAACGAGCAGAGGTTCTCATCCTCACCTAGCTATATAAAATGTCATTCACGAAGAAAGCTTGGGGGTGAAAACAAGCCCCATTTCGAGACCGCAAGGAGACTCCAATAGATACCTAGATACAAAGTCTCAATGACCACTAGCAGAAAGTGAACCATATGCAGCAACAAGCGTATAAATATATATTATACATGTCTATATATATAACCCCTCACAATGACTAAAATGAAGCGACTAACAGGGGAACTTGCATGAGAAAATAAATAACAAGGGAGCTCGCATTGAAAAATAAAGAGGGAGTGCAAGAAAAACTTGCAGAACAATAAATGAGATAGTAGAAAATCCAAGAGAGTGACATACAGGGCATGTAAGCAAGCTTGCACTGAACATAAAGAGGGAGTGCAAGAAGAACTTGCCTGGAGAGAAGAAGAAATCCAAGAAAAACACCACTAGCCTCTTTCCACTGAACTTACTTCCCCACAGTAATGAAGGAACAACAACGTAGCAGAAGTGAATAAACAGGGAAGAAGAAGAAGAGTGCTGATTAAGAAGAAGTAGTTTCAGATGGGAAATGAGAGTACACATAGGAGAAAGGTCACCGATGCAGATGAAGCATGAAGAGGGAAATGCACAGTTTGAACCTGCAACTTGGTCGAAATGACCTGATTACCCTTCACCTTTACAATGGTGAAAAGGAAGACTAAGGGCATTATTGACATTTGATGGCTAATTCATTTTATTATGATTTTCTTTTAAAAATTTCAAATCCCATTTCTCAATTGGGCTCAGCCCATGTCGTGGGCCATTCCATGGCCTAACTCACTAACCCAAATAAATTATCATAATCCAAGCCCATTTATAATATAATTAAAATTCTAAACACATCTCAATGGCCCAATCTACTTGGACTTTCCCCACTTTTTTGGATTCCATTTAGATGGGCTACCAAATTCTCATTTCCACTTACTCTTCATTCCAAAAGGAAAGAAAAATTTTTTCAACCCTCAATTAATTAAAGCAAAAATTTTTAAACCCAAAATAAAATACCCGAAAACGTCTAGACCCTCTAACGAGTCGTTACAGGTTTTGTGGGTGAACAAAGCCCGATCGAGTTTTATGGGCACAAAACCTGGTTAACTAAACCTTAGTCAAATTTTGTGGCCCACAAAACCCGATAACGTTATGCAGTTTCAAATTTTTTTTCCAACCAAATTAGTGCAGATTTGGAATGATATCTATCAAAATATATTGTGCTCACAACCACAATCATTCTACACAGCCTTAATAAGCAATGTGAACATGAAAAATATTTTAAAAATAAAACAAATACAGATCAAATCGATACCTTGAGATTGAGTGAAATTGTTTGTTGGAGAGAAAGAAACTTGTTGAATGGGACTTCAATGAGGTCGTTGCGATTGATGAAGAAGATTGAATGACCCAACATGCAAAAGGATTGAATGTATGAAGAATGACTGAGTTTGGATAGTTTGACAATGGAGAGAAAGAGAGTAACGTGAATGTTGGAATAGGAGAGAGAAGAAAGGGTCATATGAAAGAGATAAGGGTATTTTGGTAAATGAAACCAAGGACAATGTGGGCTTTCTATTTTAAAATCTCATTAAGGGTATTTTTGGTATCTTGCATAAAAGTGGATATAGAGTCTAATTAGTTTGTTTGAATAGTCAAAAATGATTTTTTTTTTTTTTTTTTGTGAAAAGTACAAAAACGATTTTATAGATTTAACTTAGGTCAATTATGAATTCAACCCTTATATATCTATGTAATATAGGAAGCTAATGGGTTGGCAATTGAGCCAGTGTGCTAGTCCCCTCCCATTGCATTGCCAAGGGGTCCTTCCACGAAAAGGACCCCATGGTGGCAAACCTGGTTAACTAACGGGTCGTTACAGGTTTTATGGGTGAACAAAGCCCGATCGAGTTTTATGGGCCACAAAACCTGGTCAACTAAACCTTAGTCAAATTTTGTGGCCCACAAAACCCGATAACGTTATGCAGTTTTGAATTTTTTTTTCCAACCAAATTAGTGCAGATTTGGAATGATATCTATCAAAATATATTTTGCTCACAACCACAATCATTCTACACAGCCTTAATAAGCAATGTGAACACGAAAAATATTTTAAAAAATAAAACAAATACAGATCAAATCGATACCTTGAGATTGAGTGAAATTGTTTGTTGGAGAGAAAGAAACTTGTTGAATGGGACTTCAATGAGGTCATTGCGATTGATGAAGAAGATTGAATGACCCAACATGCAAAAGGATTGAATGTATGAAGAATGACTGAGTTTGGATAGTTTGACAATGGAGAGAAAGAGAGTAACGTGAATGTTGGAATAGGAGAGAGAAGAAAGGGTCATATGAAAGAGATAAGAGTATTTTGGTAAATGAAACCAAGGACAATGTGGGCTTTCTATTTTAAAATCTCATTAAGGGTATTTTTGGTATCTTGCATAAAAGTGGATATAGAGTCTAATTAGTTTGTTTGAATAGTCAAAAATGATTTTTTTTTTTTTGTGAAAAGTACAAAAACGATTTTATAGATTTAACTTAGGTCAATTATGAATCCAACCCTTATATATCTATGTAATATAGGAAGCTAATGGGTTGGCAATTGAGCCAGTGTGCTAGTCCCCTCCCATTGCATTGCCAAGGGGTCCTTCCACGAAAAGGACCCCATGGTGGCAAACCTGGTTAACTAACGGGTCGTTACAGGTTTTATGGGTGAACAAAGCCCGATCGAGTTTTATGGGCCACAAAACCTGGTCAACTAAACCTTAGTCAAATTTTGTGGCCCACAAAACCCGATAACGTTGTGCAGTTTTGAATTTTTTTTTCCAACCAAATTAGTGCAGATTTGGAATGATATCTATCAAAATATATTTTGCTCACAACCACAATCATTCTACACAGCCTTAATAAGCAATGTGAACACGAAAAATATTTTAAAAAATAAAACAAATACAGATCAAATCGATACCTTGAGATTGAGTGAAATTGTTTGTTGGAGAGAAAGAAACTTGTTGAATGGGACTTCAATGAGGTCGTTGCGATTGATGAAGAAAATTGAATGACCCAACATGCAAAAGGATTGAATGTATGAAGAATGACTGAGTTTGGATAGTTTGACAATGGAGAGAAAGAGAGTAACGTGAATGTTGGAAGAGGAGAGAGAAGAAAGGGTTATATGAAAGAGATAAGGGTATTTTGGTAAATGAAACCAAGGACAATGTGGGTTTTCTATTTTAAAATCTCATTAAGGGTATTTTTGGTATCTTGCATAAAAGTGGATATAGAGTCTAATTAGTTTGTTTGAATAGTCAAAAATGATTTTTTTTTTTTTTTTTTTTGTGAAAAGTATAAAAACGATTTTATAGATTTAACTTAGGTCAATTATGAATTCAACCCTTATATATCTATGTAATATAGGAAGCTAACGGGTTGGCAATTGAGCCAATGCGCTAGCCCCATCCCATTGCATTGCCAAGGGGTCCTTCCATGAAAAGGACCCCATGGTGGCAAACAACAACAAGGTGCTAAAAGAAGCCTTAAACTAAGTGAGTACCACAAGAAATTTATTTGATTTTTTAAAATATTTTTTAAAAATGTGTGAATGGTAAATTGGGTATTTTATTTTTTTTTAATATTAAAAATATTATGCATCAATGCTGATATGAAATAATGCTTTTCATAACATAAAAAGGTTATAATAGATTAATAAAAATTTAGATGCAATAAAAGATTTTTCATAAAAATTAATTCAAACATACTTCATGACGAGAATCAAGTATGGTGGTGTATGTAAAATATAATTTTTTTATTATACATCAGATACACAATGAAACCAATAAACACACACCTATAATTTACAACGTTAGAAGACGACAAAAGCAGGGAGAAATTACAGAAGGCAAAAACAGTGAAAATGGCTTATGTAATTCCCTTCTATACTCATGTCAAATTCAATTATCATCTCACATCTCAGCCTTCTCAATTGAGTGCCACATGGAACACACCAATTTTGGCTAAGGAGACACTGAGAGTTGACTTTCTTGACTTTGGGAGTCGACTCTTATAGTCATTGGGAGTCAATTCTTATAGGCATCGAGAGTTGACTCCTGCAGGCACTAGGAGTCGACTTTTTCTTAAGATGAGTTAACTCTCATGTCCAACAAGTTAACATTTGATGTACTAATTCCTGAGATGCATTAGGCACATGATGTTGATATCAAACGTAATGCTATATGGTGTATGACTTTCTAGGTTCACTACCCGCTAGTAATCAGATAGCACCAAAACCCATCACTAGAATCTCTTCACATCCCGATGACAATCTGAGAGTTCCTGAGTAGTGCATAATAGCAGTTCAAGACAATATAGGTGACAATGAAATCTTACTTCAAGTAAACCTATTACAGTTGACAATTATCGTGTGTTATAATCCTTCAATCACCTAACGTCCCAACTGAGCGAGAGTCATGGAGTGATAGACTCACAAACTCAGTAAATATGTGTCTGATCATATCAGTATGACTAGATGACACCTCAAGAAACACCTTTCTTGATATTCAATCTGCCCTGACTAGGGACTATTCTATCATACTAACAGTAGATTACATAGGATGTTCACCCCATCAATAACGACGAGGGCAACGAATTCTATTCCTGAGCACTTGTCTCCATATCCCAGCAATATGGAACCACATAAATAAACATTCCCATCTCACAATTAGATAGTTCGGCTCATTAGAAAATCCTGTACACCGATACATAAGACAATCGTGCCGGTTCAAGTTTGAGAATGAGCTACACCATCGCAACTAGACGACATGACCATTATCAACTATGCCATGTGGTCATTCATTGACGTCACATTCAGTGCTAAGTTCTCTAACAACCACCCACAAGTTTACTAGAGATATCCCAATGTCATATGGCATGTGACACACCACCGTTCCATCAATATCTCATACTGATTGAGGTAGTAACATTGTGCAAGTCTATACTCGACTAATCAGAGTCCTCATTTGAAGAATCTAAGGACTATGAATCATTTAAGAAGTTCTGTTACCAGATAATCCTGTCACACAGTCTCAACATCTTGAGAATAAGATTCTCAAACAAAAAATCTAAGAACTCATTCATATGATAAACTAGAAAGTTTATGAATGAAGATAAACTTGTCTTTTATTAATATATACAAAGATACAACATAAGCATTTATTACAAACCCATTAGACGTCATCCAAATCTAGTATTAGAGTACACTATACTAACATTTCAAACATAGAATAAATATGTATGAATGAGAGACAACATTCAAAGATAAGAATAAGAAAACTGTTATGCTGGCAACAAACATATTTTGTTTGTTTTTCTAAATTTTAACCTTCAATTCTCATAGAAAACATATGCATTTGAAAACTATGCATGCAAGTAGAAATATTAAAAATTCTTTATGCTTGCAATGAAAATTGAAATTGGAAAAATTTAAAGACTATTATATATGCAATGAAAAGAAGAACAATCTTTCAAGAAGTTAAATCAAATGAAAAATCATTTTATGGCAGGAGAAAAACAATACCATTAAAGACATTTGTGCCATATTAGTCAAGATTGATTTTGAATTTAGTCATATGATGAGATTAAGAGATTTGACATACTGTGATCTCATATCTTGTCAGAATATAGGGTGATAGAGGGACTGTATTGTATGGTATCATAGTAAAATGCTCACAATACCCATTTTATATTAAATTAGATAATCATGACATATTTATTGGATAAATAATAAAAATAATAATTAAATAATAAATTATTATTATTATGAATATAATTATTTAATTATTAATAATTGGATCGGGCTTTTTGCTAGCACATTAAGCCCAACCCAATGGCACCGAGGGTTTTCAATGGTTCTATATAAATATGACCATAAACTTTGAATCATAAACAAGTGAATCCAGATTCAGTCAAAAAAATTTTAGAAAACTTTCTACTTCTTCTCTCGAGACTCTTGGATCAAAGTGGTTTTGAGTGGACCGATTCGGCATCCTACTTTTGGAGAATTTTGCGATGGGTTACAAACCGGTGGAATCTGATTTCGTTAAAAGGTATTAAGTTATTATTATGTTTATTCTTAGTTTTGTAAATCATAAATTCTAAAAAATGTGATACCTGTAAGAAATTATTTTATTATTCTGCATATGATCAAATGATTCTTTTCTAACAGTTATCAATATTTACAATTGCTATACTTGCTACATCATCCACCACATGTGGACTTAAACTAAGTCCCAGTAGCTAGAAGGCAAGGAATCCACTCTGTAACCCATGATTGAGGCTATTCCTTCCATATTAAATTGTATCACGCAGTTATAAAGAAGACTCGCCTAGATTAACCCTCAAGACCAAAATGTGAACCCAGTGCACAAAGCTCTTGCATTGTGGGCTTTGGAGAAGATCAATTGTATGCAGCCTTACCCTTGCTTAGCAAATAGGTTGTGCCAAAAGGTATCAACATCAAATAAGTTGATAACTTTAAGCCCCAAATAAAAAGGTAACAAATTTAAAATCAACGATGCTTGGTACAAATGCAACAAGTGAGGTAGTCAAAACTTTTTATTAGAGTTTTTTGTATTTTGTTATGTTGACATGTTTTTGTATTAGAATTTGTTGTATTTTGTTATGTTGATATGTTTTGTATTGTATTGTTGTTGTATAGTTTTAGTTGATAAACTAAGTTAGTGGCATTTTTGTAATTAGATAGTGTATTAGTTTGTGGTATTTAAAGGAAAAGGTCGAAATCTATTGGATCAATGAGGCATTATTTTCACTGCCTTGTTTCCAAAATGGTGTTAGAGCAAAATTAGGGTTTGCTTCTCTCTTTGTTTGGGTCGATTCATCTTGCCACCATTAGTTCTCTCAAGAAATTTCTTCATAATCAATTTAAATTGAAAGATCTAGGTCGGTTAAAGTATTTTCTTGGCTTGGAAATAGGTTAGTCTTCTAAAGGTATTTCTCTATCTCAGCGTCATTATACGCTTTAGCTTCTAGAGGATACAGGTTTGTTTGCTTGCAAGCCTACTTCATTACCCATGTTGCCTAATACTAGATTATGTTCATCTGAGGGTGATTTATTACTTGATCCTTTAGTGTATTGAAGGCTTATCAGTTGACTGCTTTATCTTACGATTTCTCAGCTTGATATTACCTTTACTGTTCATAAGCTCAGTCATTTTATCTCACAGCCTCGTCAGCCTCACTTAGATGCTGCCCATCATTTGTTATGGTATCTTAAAATAGTCCCTGGTCAAGGTTTGTTTTTCTCAGCTAATTCCTTGCTTCAGCTTAGAGCTTTTTCTGATGTTGATTGGGGATCTTGTTTGGATTCAATGCGGTCTACTACCGGGTTTTGTATTTTTCTTGGTGATTCTATGGTTTCATGGAAGGTTTAGAAATAAAGTATTATTTCGCGTTCTTTTACATAGGCCGAATATAGGGCACTTGCATCCACTGCAAGTGAACTGGTCTGGATCACTCAATTATTATTGGATTTTCATGTTCATACTTCACCTCCTGCTTTTTTTTTGTAATAATCAGGCTGCCATTCACATTGCTACCAATCTGGTGTTTCGTGAGCCCATGAAGCACATCAAATTGGATTGTCATTTTATTCGCGAGAAGCTGGTCACAAGTATTATTAAGCTGCTTCCCATTCGATCACGACACCAGTTGGCTGACGTTTTCACCAAAGCATTACCAGCATCTCATTTGTTTCCATTGTTAGCCAAGATGGTTGTTCATGACATACACAGTCCATCTTGAGGGGGCGTATCAGAGTTTGTTGTATTTTGTTATGTTAATATGTTTTTGTATTAGAATTTGCTGTATTCTGTTATGTTGATATGTTTTGTATTGTATTGTTATTGTATAGTTTTAGTTGATAAACCAAGTTAGTGACATTTTTTGTAATTAAACAGTGTATTAGTTTGTGGTATTTAAAGGAAAGGGCCAAGATCTATTGGATCAATGAGGCATTATTTTCGCTGCCCCATTTGTAAAACTTTTTTCTGGAACATCCTAGTCTTAGCATGAATTGAGCATGTAAATGATGTCATCCCTAACATCATCCCAAATGCTAAACAAAGGCAACAAACTAACCATCTAAATCTAAGCCTTGTAGCAAACTCCCTTTGTCGACGACTATACAACCTGCTTCCATCGTTTTTTCTTCTTTCTATTCCTTTCCTTTTCCTCTTTCCTCTTTTCTTCTTTTCTAGCCAAAACCACCACACAATTGCCTTCTTTTTTGGCCCGTCTTATGTTTTTAACGAAACTTGTGTTTTCTAATAATCTTCTATCTCTCACTCAATTTAACACCAAATATCTCTATTCCTGTCCCCTTAGAACCCCCTTGAATCTAGATACAAAAACCATTTATCAAAACCCCTCAAACTCGACCAAAACATGGTTATTTTGTCTTAAAATTTATGGTTAAAACCTTGCCTTCTTTTATATCCAAAGTCACCACTCAATCTTTCAAATCCTAGCCTTTCATCACATTTCGTCATCTCGAGGTTGAAACCTTGAGGTTCAACTATTGCTAGTGGTACCTCAACTTGCCTTGGAAGTTGTAAAAATTCCAAAAATTACACTTTACCTCTTTTAGAGTGCTAAATTTTAGTTTAGCCCTTTTTTTGTCCTTTGATGTGTGATTTATGCACAATTAATTCGGGCAAGTATACCCTCGTCAAATATGTATATAGTGATCAAATGAATGTCGATCCCATAAGGACCAAATCACAATACCAAAATAATTTTAATTTAGCCTAAATTGAACTAATTAATTAATTGGATGAATAAAAAGAAAAATAAATGAAAAATTGAATTCTTTGTGAGAAAAATTAATTAATGAATATACTAGGGTTTAGATTTCATTTAATCTAGATTATGTAATTACCTATTCACCCCGATTCAAAACAAAAAATACTCTTATAGTATTTTATAATTATTTACATGTGATAGTGAATTTTTTTCAATTAATTAATAAGCTTTCTCAAGTTATATTAATTATTTATTAATTCAATTTCACAGTTAAATTTTTGCATATATGTCAAAAGAATAAATAAGTATTAAGTTATTTGAAAAGCTCTAATCTCGGAAGAGGATTTAACTCACTAAGCTTTCTCGATTCCCATATATGAGCTAATCTTTTCTCGATATCATAGTCAAATATGTGATTTATATTGTCTATGAATCTAATTTATAGCAATCTTTTAGTCAGCCATGTATAAATCATTAAATTATTAAAAGATGACCAATCTTTTAAAGCATTAAATATAACAATATAAATTACTCATACAAATAATAATTGAGTTTTGAATCAAACTAAACAAATAATCACATAATCTCAAAATTAAAATCCATCCAAACTCTATCTAGTTAAAATAATTTATCTAAATATAATTAAAATATAAATAAATACTGAAAGTTGAATGGAGAAAATAGGAGCTCCCTGCCCAGATCTGTTCCAGATCTAGGTAAAACCGATTCGCTTTGCGTCGCAAGAGCTTATTTAGCTGCCGTGCATGCCTCACGTCTGCCAAGCTTCGCGTGCGTCTTCTGCCTGGGTTGAGCCGAGCCTTGCGGCTTTGCTGTGCATGCGAGTGGCTGCCCTGCAGCCTTGCTGCTGCGCCTGCTCGGCTGCCTAGATTCCTCTCCATCTCTTTTATATATTATAATATATATATATATATATGTACATGGACTAGCCCTAATCTCACACATTCACGCCACTGTTAATATATAATACATATATATAAATATTATAATGTAATATATAATATTTAATATACTATTAACTATATTAACTTTAATTATATTATAATAATAATTATGTATAATATTTATTTATTTTTTATATTATAATATTAATTTTAAAATTAACTTTATAAATTAATTTATAATATATATTTGTTTTTTTTCTTTTTAGGCCAAAATTTTTGAATTTAATTCCTTTGTTTGCTTCTTACAAATTAAAATAATATAAAATTCATATAAACACATATGTAAAAAAAATAACACAAAGTTAAGATAAAAATTAAATAAAAATATTTATAAAATTAAGTCCTATCATCTTCTACTCTTGGTATGTTATACTTAAATGCATTAAAACTTAAGCTTTCACTTAAGCCTTTAAAATTTATAAAATTATGAAAAACCACAATAATCTTTGAAGAATTACACTAATGCCCATATACTTTGGAAAATTACATTAAATTGAGAAAATTACCCAAAATAAACTCAAATAGATACAAATTTACCTATAAACCCATTTTTGTTTATCTGGAATGACAAATCTCAGTTTTTCAATTTATCTTAAAAATTTGAGATATTTCATTTATTGGATGACATTTGACCATAAAAATAATTTATTTTATTAATTATCATTATTTTAAGTAAAATTGTAAACCAATCTACCTTCCTCTCTTATAGAATTTAATCCACCTTTAATTTAACTATTCTGGTAAAAAAAATGAAAGAATGAAATTATTATATTTCTTATAATTTTAAAAGAGTTACTGTAAGTTTAACACTAAAAAAACTCCTTTCTATTATATATGGACATATATATGCAAGTGGTGGGATTATTTTGTGTGACAAAAAGTGGTATTGTTATATGTATCTCTTGTATCATTACACATGGGCTAGACTCGGTTCGATGGACCGGCCCAATCACTCGAAGCTAAGAAGGCCCAGACAACCTCGCCAAAGAAAGTCCAGCCAACATCGAAATCCGAAACTCATAAAATGAGCACCTGGCGAACTCCCAAGAAGCTCCCAACGAGCTCTCAGCTATTGACTAACGAGCTCTCGGTAATGCCCTTCAGTTCGCTAGACCATCCAGATCGCTGGCCTAAAACCCCCAGCTCGCATAAGTGGCACAGCTACTGAGAAGTTAGAGGTAAGGTCCATTTACTTTATCTGCAACAGCCCATGCTCCTCGTAATGGGGGTCCCACTTCCGGTTTTGTGTAAACGATAAGGGCTATTTGTCCCTCATTATGTAGTCTTTATATTTCTATATATTATCTAAATTGTAAGGACCCTTCAGTACAAATAGGGGTTAGAGGGACAGAGAGAATAATTAGATGTCGCCATTCTGAGAAAACAATCAGAGTGCGATCGTGGAGTAGGTATCGTTCTGGCCCAACCATGTAACAAATCCTGGTGTTGACTCATGTCTAAAACCTTTGTATTCTTCTTCTTGGCATTTTGGGGATTGACTCACCGCGGCCTAAGACGAATCGGGGTCAGCTGAAATTGAATGTCAACAGGTAAACACCAAACAATTCTGTGATAACTGATAAACACCCAAGAATGGGTGAATTAAGTTTTTCAAAAACTTTTCTTGATTTTAAAGAATTTTTTAATAAAGCAGTTTAATCTTTTTTAAATTAATACTTTAAATATATCTTTGATAGAGAATGATATGAAATAAATGTAAGATGAAATTAATATAGGAAAACGAATCATTTTTAAGTGTTGGAAAGCTTTTGTTAAAATATTAAAACTGATTTCAAATTTGCTGCAAAATAATTCTTGCTAAAAGAAAAATAAGTATATGATGAAATAAAAGAGAATGAACAATGCAACAAACGAAGAATTTATAATGGTTCAGTTCAACTAGCCTACTCCACTCATTTGGCTCCTCATCAAGGATTTAAACAATCAACTATAGTTTTTGCAGTCTCAGCTATAAGCTTAACTTGTCACAAGTGCAGTTATAACCTTTGTTTTTTACAGGTTCAGTAGTAACCAATTACAAAACTTTATAACGGTTTTTAAAAACTCAATTGAAACCACTACCTTTTAAAGGATAAGGTGCAACCACTGCTTTTTCAAAAGATAAGGTGTAACCTTTTGACTTTTAGGGATTGGACGGAACCACAACAAGATAAGAATAGTTTACAATTTGAATATCTTGAGAAGCTCTTACAAGAAATAGAACAAATAACAAGATTGGCTTCTCACAAAGAAAAGAGTGATAAAAAGAATGTAAAGAATATAAGCACTCCTTATCTCTTTTTCTAATTGAAGATGAAAGCTTGAAGACTCTATTTGGCTCAAGTTAGTTGAAATAATTCAAGTACAACAACTCTTTATCTTCATTTTTTTTTATAGTTGTTGTCAATAGAATGAAAATCTACAAGTACATCATTCTTTTTCTCATAAAATAATCATTAGAATATTTAAATATCATGTTAATTGATTGAGGGAAAATTTAGAACATTTTTGGAGCCTAAACGGTCAAAAGTTTGCATTAAAAACACTTGCAATGACTAGTTCAATGGCTCTATTTCTCAATTTCAGCACAAAAATAATCGACTAATATAAGTCCTTACTCGAGTATATAGCTCATTAGTTGACTAACAGATTTCATTAGTTTAGTAACTTTTAACTGCACTCAATTGAACTCATCAGCTACTCGATTAAACAAAGAGTGGTATAAGATATTTAATTATCTCTCAATAATAGTCAATTATACATCAACTTATACTCGATTTCTCATGAAAAATACTCGATTAAGAGAGAATAAATGTCAGGGCCCGCTCTGGATATACCCACTAGCATAGGACATCCGAAAGAAGTTCTTTCCAAATGGAATATAGAAACCAACATAACCCAAAGACTTCATATTATAAACGGCTCACTCCTACTAGGAGTAATAATCATTTATACAACATTTCTTAAGGCTTTAAAATCCATACACAAATAAACAAGGGTGCTAACAACATACAAAAATAAATAACCTTCGACACCGGCCCTCCACACAAACCCCAAAATCTTTAGGTTGGGGGGAGATCTCTGCACACGTCTACAATCAACTTCAAGCCCCACTAGACTCCCCTTCTGCTATAGATTTTCCCTTACCTAGAATGACAATAAGAAAACAAGTGAGTCACAAGGCTCAGCAAGCATAAATATAGCAAAGGGAAAAATATAGATCCCTGAAGGTATGCGTAAGATAAGAGTCAATGGAAGACTTCTACTCGACATTTAGAACAAAGCTTTAGATCATGCCTTCTACATTATTAATACCTCAATAATTGGTATCTTTACTTAGCAACAAGGCTCACATGCAACTCATAGAGTGATATTTGCACAATTTAAATGTTGGTATAAAATCCATTTCTTTCCATATATGACTCATAGCACAAGAAGCCACCAATTCATGCTCATGCAATTTTTATATAATGATAGAAATACATGCCCCACATTGACCCTCTAGGCCTTCACATCCATGACTAGAATGCATACATATATATCAAAACCCATTAGCCATCACAGTGGTATGAGCATCACCTGCCGGGTTTATGGCCACCTCACTCGCGCTAGGCGCTCAATGGGATATCCCATCTCACACTTGCGGAACTTAGTCGTCGTGCCAAAATAATAATAAGAGGCGCAAAAATAATGATAGCAATGCATCACATAAGAGAAGAGATTTTCGTGGACATGTCAACCAAAAACATTACGTAACAACTTCCCAAAATGTGATCGTTATGGTTAATATAGATTTAGGAAAGCCTTAACAGAATCATACCATAAACAAAGTATATCATATTATATATCAAATTAAATCCCTTGAAGTCTAGTTCATGAAACTTCAAACGGATCTCGATTTCGGGTTCTACATCAAAAGTTATGGCTGAAACAGCAAAACAAGCGCAATGAAGTCAAGCCACGGCCGAGTTGACTCGAGGGTAAATCCCAGTTGACTTGCCCAAAACCGAGTCGACTTGGCCCGAGTTAACTTGACCTCTTGGATGAGTCGACTTAGCCAAAAATGGGAGAAAAAGGCCCAAAGAACCCTGCTTCGGCCGAGTTGATTTAACCTACCAACAAGTCGACTCAGCGCAACCCAAAATGCACAAAACGAATACAAAACATCCAAAACCAACCATGGCTAATCTCCTTAGGGGATAAGTTGCCATTCCTTGAAGAAAAGATGGGGAAAACAAGCCCCATAGAGACCCAAAAATAAGACTCTCTGGCCTTATTGGAAGAAATTCACATTTAAGAAAAGATGGAGACAACCATTAACTCAAGTTTTCAAAACATCATTTGGAGATATGAACATATCAACTTGGTTAAACATAAAGATATAATATTGCATCAAAAGATAGGAGAAATGAAGAGGAATGCTTGCCTTTTTGATGAAAAAACTCAAGAGAAGGAGAATCACTTCAAGATCAACCTTCCCACCTTGAGAGCTTGCTTCTACCACAACTATTAGAAGAAGAAGAGAAGAAAAAGATGAAGAAGATGATGGAGGAGATTGCCGAGAGAAAGAGAGAAATAGAGAGAGAAGGAGAAGAAAAATTGAAGAAGAAGCAAGAGGGTATGGACAACCCTCTCTCCAGCCACCAAATCCACTAACCTTGCTCCCCTCTTCCACATTTTCCCCTTGCACTCACACACATATCACTACTTTATTAAACCCATTTTGGACTTTTAACTTATTTCCATTTTCATATCTCTTTTTCTTTAATCACCAATTTTACACACACAATTCACACACATAATTATGCAAATGCCCACTTTTATTTATGGCCCAAGCCCACTCAAAAGCCCATCCCATGCTAGGCCCATGAAATTATTCAACACATCACTTCCTTTGGGATACAAACCCTTGGTCCAAGCCCACTTCATAACATATTTTATGCCTTAAATATCACACATATAATAATTTATTTTCAAGAAAAAATCTTAACTAAAAACATTAATTTTATTTAATTGCATCTAACAATTAAGGCTCACATAAAATGCATTACACCAAAAATATAATTATCATATAAGACCTACTAAACAGATTATCATCTAAGACCCATTAAACGGGTCGTTACAATAAAACCTCATAATCTTTGCTCAAACACAATTACTCGACTATGGAATCGACATACTTGACTAATATAAGAATTTACTCGACTATGCTTAACTCTTAGTCGATTAAAAAGATATAACACTCGACTATAACTTTGATCACTCGATTATTTTTTATATAGCTAAGACTTGTAATAAATACTTGATTACTAAGAGCATTTACTCAAATGATACTCAAACATACTCGATTTATTCTATTCATTACTCAACTATCATTTAAACAACATATATTGTTTTGAATATCATCAAAACAATTTTCCCTTTAACAACAACATCTAAATAAGAAACACAAACATTAAGGTCAATTATATAAAACACAAGTTTCTAATCTAAATAATATAAACCTTATGCTCAAATAAACACAAGTGTTGTTCGTGAAAGTTGTTTAAAACTAACTTTCCATTCACATTCACTTGGTTATATTAGAAACCCTTAGAGAAGATATTTTTAAAGCACATGGCTTTGATAACAAGTTGAGAACAATATTGTTACTCAACTAAAAAAATTCCCTTTTTTAGATTCACATAAAAATCATTCAATACACATTATGTAATTAAAGATGTAGAACACATAGAAACATGGTTTTTCATTCACATTTACTTTGTGAACTATATTCTCCATGAAACACATAAAAGTCAAATAACTCACCATTATTTGACTGAAATGAAATATACATAAGTCAAGTAATTTACATTTACTTGAATGAAATAAATCACACAGAACATGACAAATATCATGAGCATAATATGTGTTGCTCATATATCACAAAGATGCCTTAACTTGGTTATCATGATATCTCATTTATATTTATCAAGACAGGAGCACACAAAAGATAAATAAATCATATCTATGATATATATTCTATGATATATATATTCCATGATATTACTAATGCATTCTTTGAGTAATTCTTGAAAGATAGACATTTCAAAATTCTATCACTCAAATGCATTGAACCTAAACATGAGCAACACTAGGACGTATTGTTTGAAAAACATACAATATTTAAATTCTTTCAAGAGATATATTGACTATATCTAGATGCTTTAAAATAACACCACTTAATTTGTATCTTCATTCTTATTTGGGTGATTAACCATTACTCGACTATAAGATTGAGAAGATAGATTTTAAGCAGCTTAACTAAATCCCTAGGTCTTGACCGGCACTAATCCCTAGGCCCAACGGCCCCACCGTGGATTTGTAAGCCTCTTCTCTAGTATGATTTGCTATAAGCATCAATAATACCAACAAAATATAGAGATAGAAATTAAAGCACTATATCAACTTCTCACAAGAATCTCAACATCTCATATACAACAGTTACAAAAAAATCTTGCTATCATAAATACATATACAGTCTTATATCGCGGGCTTTTGGCACAAATGTGTACCATAAAAATAAAGTACAAAAGAAAAGACTCAACAATAAGTGTGCATCTCAACAGAGCATCCTATATCTAATCAGGAATCAAAGAGGTTTGACATCATACCAGAAGATCTGCTGGTCCAGTATTTAAAAGAAGAATCTCCTGAATTTTTTTTTTTTTTTTAAAAAAAGGGGCGAGTCTTGTGGATTCGTGAATATAAGGTATGTCATGCCCACTAGGAGAGTATGCAATAAAAATGCTAGGATGAGTATCATGGATACAATAACATAATAGTAAGATGAACAATGAGTATATGTACCATAAGTTTACATAATTTGAGGTTCAAAAGAAAAACATAGTGCAGGAAAAGTAAGTGCCTAGAGACAACTCCCATAAGTTGTTCACCTAATCACTTAAGTCTCCTATACTTTTTATATGCGATGCATGCACTGAATCTAAGGACACACTAGTAGAAACTGGCCCATCGCCTATACACACATGCACACAAGTACATATACTGGCACATACATCATTATCACACTATAATACCATAATAACCCACGTGTAGCAGTGCCGAAACATACTATCCTTGTCTCTCATGGCCTTAGCATGCCAAGCCTCACAGTACCATGATCTTTTCTTGCTGTGAGTCACTAGGGAATCTACTAGATAGTCCTCTAATAATAATGCAAATGATACCCTACTTAATGCACAAATCATAACCATTTATCATTTCATGCGGTGCCCAAAATGCACCATATCATTCAATATTTCACATACTCAAAGACAAGAAATCAGTTAAGGTATCTTTCTGCTTATGTCTCTCCCAGTAGGATGAAAATATTTCATGCAATTTAGAAACATTTAAAAGTGTTTTCTGTGATTCGCATATAAAAATCATATACAAGTTATGCATGGAACAATATATATACGTGCACAAAATAAGGTAAACATAACTCGCCTGGGAAGGAATGACTCAAGTCCGAGTCTGAGGAGAAGATCAAGTGAAATTCTGACAATCCAAACATTCTCAAGCTTATCGGGCTACCTCGAAATTCTCACAAGTCACTTCAATTTAAGCCTCAAAGCACCCTAATCATCATGTTTAATTAAATAAGCATTAAAACCAAATTTTTCATAATTTCTTGCATTTTCTATATTTTTCTCTCTATTTCTTTCTATTTTTTCTCAATAAATCTAAACTAAATACTTCTCAAATATTTTTCTCAAATATTCCACTATAAAAATTCATAAAATAACATTCTTGAATTTCTAAAATTTTGTAGAAAATTTTACTCATCTTGACTTAGCTTCTTAGGCTTGCTCGGTATGCATATCCTAACCTCTAAAAGTGAGCCCGATCAATTTTATGGCTTCGAAATACTCCTCTAACCCCAAGATAATTCCCAATTTTTTTTTTGGCATTTTTCAAAATTTTTCTCCATTTTCTTTTCTTCTTCTTCTTCTCTTCTTATTTTTTTTCTTCTTCACGCTGCAACACACCAGCGCCCAACCGCCGCCTGCCTTGCCTCCACCAGCCGCCATCATGGCTAGTTCTAACACCGTCGATCGCCATTACTGGCCCCATAACCCTCGCCACCAGCCTCGGCTGCCTTTGCCTCCTCGTATCCAGCAGTTTGTGCTTGCGGCCATAGCCGCTCGTCGGTGCCCCAAGCTCGGTTGTAGCCTCCGACCACCAACGTCGCCTCCACTCACTTCCTCGCGCCGCCTTGTGCCATCGCGCTTGTTGCCGCGACCCTCCTCGACTACCAGCCCGCTTGGGCTTGGTGGGAGCTTGCGGCCATGGTTGCCGCAAGCTGCTTCCAGCCACCATCCTTCTTTATTTGTCCAATCTCTCTCTCTTTCGCTCTTTTGATCTTGCTCTCCCTCCCTTGATCCATCATCTCTTGGCCAAGCGCTCACGAGCTCTCTCTTTCTCTCTCTCATTTCATCGCATTTCAAATCTCAGATCTGAAGATGCTAGGGCAGCTTGCGCATATACATATATATATATTATGTGTATAAATTACACATTTACCCTTACCAATTCTCCTTAATTGCACTTAGGGTCTTAATAATTGCACCAAAATTTTTGATAATAGCTCTTGGACCCTCCAAGGCCTTAAGACAATTACCCTCAAGCTGCACAATATCTTGATTTATCAAAATTAATAACTCGCATTTACTCAATAAATACCGATTTCATCCATGTGCCCTCACAGGACTTTTATTTCATCCCAAAACGACCAAATGGTTGATCATTATGAAAAATCAGAGCTTTTTCAAGGTTCCATTGATTTGCCGGAGGTCCCCTACGACAATTCGATTTTTCTGTCTAAATCATAGCTGCATTTTTGCTGTACCAAAAATCGTCTTAATTCTAATTTCTTTTAATGCTATCTCAGAATGCTCATTGAGACCATATCATTTTCCATAGATATTTGCACTTCGGGGCATTCCCTATAATCAATTCGATACTAATAACTATAAGAAATTATACTTAATCCCCTAATCTTTTGATAATTTCACCTATGACCCAGTTAAAATTACTCTTGAGCCCTTTTGAAAATCTGGGATATTACATTCTCCCCCTTTTGAGCGCTTTTGTATGTGTTAGGAGTGTGAGCATTGGCATGACACAGTTAGCCTTTTGAGTGTTGACTTATGTATGTTAGGTGAACATATGCATTTAGAGCATTCTCTTGTGTGAATTCCTATGTGGGCGTAGCATGGCCTAATGTTTGGCTTATTGGGGCCTTATTATCACGTTAATGTTGCAAAAGCTATTGCATCCACTATTTGTTGCATTGCATGGTTACGGTTTGATGTGGATTGTGATATGGAGTTGGCCCTCGATAGCTAAGAGTGGAGCTGGGCTCTAGATAGCTATGATTCGGGAACTCTAGTATGTGGTTGTGATGAAAGCCTCGAGCTTCTGTGGATTGTGTTGTGAGAGCCTTAGGCTCGTGTGGATTGTGTTGTGGGAGCTTTAGGCTAATGTGGATTGTGTTATGAGGGTTTCAGGTTCATATGCCTTATGCCAGCCAGTTTGTGGCTGTTGCAAGTTCGTATGTCGAGACTTGGGTGCCAGGTTGTGCATTTCTTATGTGGGCCCCAAGGATCGCTATGTGTATTGGTATATATTTATGTTTTACACTGGATATCTTTATGCATGGTATGGTGTGGCATTATCATTTACTGCACGACATTTGGTGGGGTGTATTCAGTGTGAGAGATTTATCCTCGGTTTTACCTTTATTCTTCTATTATGCTTGTTGAGCCTTGTGACTCACCTTGCTTTTACATCATTCCAAGTGTGGGAACTGATGTCATGGTTGTATCATTTGGCGTGTCAGTCTTAGGTGGCAATATGTACAGGACAATCTTGACCAAGAAGATCTTTGGGGTGTGAGTTGTGATCAGGGGCTTAGATAATCTATTTGTTGTATTTGATTGATTGATGTCTGGTTATGTAAGGGAATGCCCTTGAGATGTGTATTTGTAATTAATTTGTTTTCGCTGTTGTATAATTATGGGGCGAGATTTCAGTCCATGAATATTTGAGTTATTAGCTAATTGTGAATAGAAATTGGGAAAATTCTAGGTCGTCACAAACATAACCTTAACATGAAGGATAAAACAACTTAATTTCTATCAATCAAATATGAAATATAGAATACATTACTCTTAAATTTTGAATAATGCCGTCACACAAAACACTTAGAATATCATGAGCTTCTCAAACCACTCATGCATTATCTTTAGGATGACCCCAAAGAGAGGTATGGTTAAAAAATACATCAATAAAGTATATGGCTAAAATCATTTTAACACATATGAGACACTGGTAGATAAATCATACTAAAAGATAAACCTATCAAAGTTTCTTGATCTTATATATTCTCATGGCTACCTTAACATATATAACCTATCAAGATAGACTTAACATATCCTTAAGCAATATTCTAAACAATTTTTCACATACACAAAATATATTAATAAGCCTATGAGAACATAACATAACAAGATTCCTTGAGATAATTCTCAAAGCATCCTTAACATAGAATAATCCTTACATTAAATTTTTGCATAAGATAAATATCATCAAAACATTCAAGAACATAAAACTCAACAAATTCCTAACTAAACAAGTAATTAAAGAATAAAAGTAAAAGGCATGCAATTAAACAAGAAGTAAAGAATAAAATAAAATGAAAGCTTGTTGTTTACTAATGTAACAAAAGAGCTAAAGAACAAGAGAATAAATGTTATCATTTATAGAAAGAAAGAATTTGTATTTATACTTAGCATTTTCCTTTGGCTTAATATATACGATGTTTAATATGATGTTTAATCTTTGATGTTTAGAACATCAAGATTTGATATCTCAACTATTAAAAATTGTTGCTTTAAATTTTTAACGTGATGGAATATTAGCATGTGTATGAACTTGTTTGTTTCTATAAGTGATACGCCATGTGGATGAACAGTTTGCAGTATCTAAATAGGCTTATTGGTTTGTTGTATTCCTTCCTTAACAATTAAAAATATGGCATTTAATCCCTATTATTCAACAAGGTTAAGATTATGTAGCTCAACTATTAAAGATTGTTACTTGAAGTCCTTACCTTGTGTTGTTGCCATAATACAACAATCCAAACTTTTTTTTTTGGAAGCTCAACAGAAAGGCTGGTAAAGCTAAGACGACGAGAAGATAGAGTCAGGCCTACGCTATAAGGTGGCATTGAAGAAGGGAAAGAACTACTTAGGGGATTGCTCGATTCCCTTTTCTTGAGAGCAAGAGAATACCTTGGGAGTCACCTTGAGGAAGCCACTCGAAGAAAGGCCACCTAATGGGTCTTCGGCATAGACACTAGGGATGAGTCTCCAAGAGAGTTATGAGTGTCTTCAGGAGAGGATACTCAGAAGCTTTGAAGGGTTTTCAGATCTGTAAGACAGGAAGCAATAAGAAGGC
Source organism: Diospyros lotus (assembly GCF_014633365.1). Taxonomy (NCBI): domain Eukaryota; kingdom Viridiplantae; phylum Streptophyta; class Magnoliopsida; order Ericales; family Ebenaceae; genus Diospyros; species Diospyros lotus. Next base: position 30,301,293 of record NC_068346.1, on the reverse strand, counting down.
ACACAAGGATCTCTCCCATGCAAGCCCTCTGATACCTAAGTCAGGTTCAGTCATAATACTAAAATGATGATGCAAGTGCAAGATGATGTGTGGATACAAGCTTTGGAAGAGTTAAGCATATTTGGAAGAAGTATTGCTGAAGTGTTAGTGGATCTGGTCTAGGTTTTTAGAGTTTGGATTTGGGCCCCAAAGATGTGGGACCGAGGGGTATTTATACCCGTAGGATGTTTGCAACACATAGCATGCTAGGGCCGTTCAATATAAGCCATTTAGACCAGTTCTAGTGACACAATGGGGCTTGATCTTATAATTCTTTAAATTTAATTTAATGACAAGTTTTATGTTTAATTAAATTGCAATATGATTTGAATTAAGCATATAAATATCCTTTAGTATAATAAAGAGTGGATATCATTCTTATCATTTTTAAATGTTAAGAATAGTCGTGATGGTTAATCCACAATAAGTTATGCTATAAACGAGTTCCTGGCCATAGAGTTCATAACCTAGATATTAGCAATGTGCAAAGACCGGCACATCATCTTTGTGAGGTTCCTTGCCTGGATATCCCTGAAGCCTGTGAGCCTCGATCGGAAGTCTTAGAAAAAAGAAGTAAGATACCAAAAAGAAATCCCTAGTAGAACAACATGCTAAAGGAATACTACACTAGCACAACACAAGCATGGTACATACATACATACAAATGGTAAAGTAGTGGGGTGGCAACATTCGCGTACTCACTAACAAAACCTGGGCACAAGAATCATGACACACGAAGCAAAACTAGTAATCTCATGTACCCCAAAACCACAAAAATAACCCTAAAACCGTCAGCTGGGACAACCATATACAATTAGCTACCTAAACACTCAAACGCTGCTGCCCTCACTTTCGACCCTCGCTTTCCATATACCTGGAATGATATCAAGTAAGGGTGAGTCATAAGACTCAGTAAGTAAATAAAAGAATAACGATAAGGCTAGAAATAGATTTCCCACACTGTCTACCATCCACAACATGCCATGTAATGAAGTAAGTGTCATACCAAACTGTGCATCAAGAACTCAAGACTTAAGAAAAATATATATACCAATGTACATAATGGTTCCTGGGGCCCACATAAAAAATGCACAACCTGGTTCCCAAGTCTCAACATAAAAACTTGTCGCAACCATGAACTGGTTAACATCATTCACATAGGCCCATGGGCCCTCACAACACAATCCAAATAATCCTGAGACTCTCATCACAACCATATAATGGAGTTCCTGAGTCATAACTAGCTAGAGCTCAACTCCACTCATAGTTATTGAGGGTCAACTCCATACCACAATCCACATCAAACTGTAACCATGCAATGAAACAAATAATGGATCCAATGGCTTTTGCAACATTAACGTGATGGTAAGACCCCTATAAACCAAGCATCAAGCCATGCTACGCCCACGCAAGAATTCGCACAAGTGAATGCTCTAAATGCATATACTTGCCTAACATACACAAGTGATGAGAGTATAAAATGTCATATTTTACTCCCTTAATGTTTAGTCTTTTATATTTATTTGGTGTCTAAATGTACTCATTATTCTTATATTTTGATTTAGGAAGCAAAAGGAGGCATTAAATGAAAAAATGTAGTTAAATGCGTTTTTTTGGGACAGTTTCGACACTACTCCGTAATTTGGGCATAACTCTCTCGTACGATCTCCGATTGAGATGATTCAAGATGCTACGGAAAGAAAAGAAAACTATCTACAACTTTCATATTTTGAGTTTTTAGAGATTCTGTCTGAATCAAGGACGAAATGGAGCTTGAATTTGCTATAGCTGCACAGTTGGAAAAGAAATTTGTGAATAATGGGTAATGACAAAATATAAGAGTATTTATAATATAATATTATATGATATATATAATATATTAATAATTCTAAGGTGAAGCAGTGAGAGCCCAAAGTGAAATTGGGCTTGGATTGGAAAAGAAGAACAAAGCCGACGCATTGCACCATGTATACATAATAATATACTATTATGAAGGTTGCTTGCAATTGGAAATTAAAGGCCCAGTGAAGATGCTAGCATTTGGAATGGAAGTGGGCCATGGAGCAATTGGAGATGGGCTAGGGTGTATATGGTGTGCTTACAATGTATATATATTATATATGAGAGCTTAATGGAGGGGAGATTGAACGGAGGCAGCAAGTAGGCACGCAGGAACAACGAATAGGAGGCGCACGAAAGTTCTCTTTTCCCCTTTATTTTTATTATTTTTTTTTTGAGTTTTAATCCATGGTCATGTGTGGCTAAGTTTTTATACTTGGTTTAAGGAAACGAAAGTTTTAGAATCAATAAAGCTATGAGATTTAATTTATTTTTATCATTCAATTTATTCTTTAAATATCGGATGTTCTTCTATATCTATCTTCATGATTGTTTTATTTAATTACTAAGAGGCCTACTAGTTTATTATTCGTTGCAATCTACTGCTAAGTTAAATATCAAATCCGTAATTATTTGATCCCTCTAATTTGTGAAACAATTAAGATTTAATGATTTGCTGTGTCAGAAATTATTAGATCTTAGGAAGAATGCTCGACTAAATTAAATGCAACCACTTGTGCTTGTGTTGTTTAGTTTCATCAATCTCTCTAACTTGTAAGGCTGCTATTAGATTAAACCTTTAGCGCTTGTCTTAGGTTATTTAATAGTTAGGGTTGATTAGATCGCTTGTTTTCTAATTAACTATGACTAAGGAGAGATAGAAAAATAATTCTGATAAGGGAAAACATCCTCGAGTCCATAATTACTCCAATACACCGGAGATATAGCCATTGGCAGTAGCGCCACGTGCCCACCAATGAGATACTCTGCTGACGTCATCCTACCCGAATCCAAAGGAGACATGTGGCAGATGTATATCACCACACCAGCTAGCCTCCTACTTGATGAGGATTCTTCGGATTCCTCGGGATCAACCATCTCATCGAGGATCATAGAGATGGGAACAACCCCGAACTTCTCAGAAGCAGTTATGGAGTCCATATCGGTAAGATCTCAGCTTCGTGAAGAACGGGATAAGGATCCCAATAGTTTGAAATAGGATCCTTACCTTAGTAGAAGGATAAAAGGGAGACGACAAGCAACGGGTAAGGGGATTGAACCTTTTCTTTCTCTAAGTTGAGAATTGCACACCTTGAACTTGTTTTTGATTTGGTAATCTGACTTGAGCCTCGGAGTAATACCAGGGGAGCAAGTCCCCGACTCCATTGCAGGTACTTTACGTGAGGCAGAAAGAGGGTGATCGACCACTGCATCATCAATTGGTGCCCACCATGGGGTTGAGGCATTCTATCTATTTTTTGTCTCTCCAACAGAACTTGCTGTGACGTTTAAGTTATCTCCCCCTTTCGATGGCAACAAGAAGGCAACAATCTCGGGTTGCCGGTGGTAACCCCACCTCGGAGCCGAGCTAGAATAACCTTCCAAGAAGCCCACAGGAAAGGGACCGTAGTCCGGATGGCCCTCCTTCCCCGCCTGATCGGATCACGCTTTTGGAGAATTAGGTTCAGCGCCTGACAGAGTTGCTCACTGGCTACCCTGGATCAATAGCACCAGTAAGCTCATCATTCTTAGGCGGAAGGGAGGCAGGAACCCTCGAGGGAGGAAGAATCTTGCTCGCGTGAGGCGGACCCTCGGGGATGTGGTCAGGAAGACGAGCACGGGGAGGCCGCAGAGTCTTTCGGCATGTCGTACACACAACAACAACAGGAGAGGAGGTCGCATCAATTGGAAGAGGAGATTGCAGCCCTGAAGCTGAAGTTGGGCGAGTCTCAGGGGACGATGGTGAATCATCCCCTTAGTCCGGAGATCATGGTTGCCATACCCCCTGAGCGCCTTCGCATTTCGGCCATTAAGTCCTATGCGAGAACTACCGACCTGATGAATCACCTCGATCTTTTTACCTCTCATATGATGGTGCAAGATGCCTCTGATGCAATGTGGTGTAGAGTCTTCTTGGCAACGTTGGAAGGGCACGCGCGTGCCTGGTATTCAAACCTGGTTCATCACTCGATAGCTAATTTTGCACAGCTTTGGGGTAGTTTTCTAACCCATTTTGCTCCTTTTCGGAGGCATCGAAGGTCCACTATGGCCCTCGTTAGTCTGAAGCAGAACCATGGTGAATCTTTGAAGGATTTTGTCTCACGTTTCAATATGAAAGCTCTGAGCATTGAAAACTTCGACCATAGTGTCGCTATGGTAGCATTCCAGAATGCCCTAAGGCCTTGTCCTTTCACTCAATTGTTGGCTAAAACTCCCCGCTTACATTTACGGATATTTTAGGCCGGGCCACGAAGTAAATTAATGCCGAGGAGGTTATGCAGGCGAAGAGAGCAGATCACACTAAGAAAAAGGAAAAAAAAGACATCCCGAAGAGCATAAGAGTGAGGGTCGAAGGGAGGATCGAAAGGAGAAACATCATTCTCGATGGGAGTCGACTAGTTTTACCCCTTTGAATGCCCCAAGAGTGGAGATCCTTGCTACTATTGAGGACAAGCACTATCTGAAGAAGCCTTGACCGGTGAAGGCACCGTCCAACAAAAGGAATCGGAATAAGTATTGCCGCTTCCATCGAGATCATGGTCACGATATGGAGGAGTGTCACCAATTGAAAGAAGAGATCCAGGAGCTAATTAATTGGGGCTTCCTTAGAAATTATGTTGCTAGGGAAACAAATCCCCGAAGAGGGAGAGAGCAGAATTCACGGTTGTGGAGTCCCCCCGCCAGGAGAGACCGGGTCGAAGGGTGAGACCGAGTTCGACATTCGCCTCGAAGGGAGAAACCATACGCTGGCCCTGGGGGAGAAGGGCGGAGAGGTTGTAGCGAGTAGCTAAATCTCGGGGAAGAAGCGGTCGAGAAGGGGGGAAACGATCTCTTCTTCGGATAGTGACCTCCCTGGGTACCCGAACCGAAATGATCCACTAGTAATAATAGCCGAGCTCGGAAGTTGGGAGCTTTGGCGAATCCTCATGGATCCGGGTAGTTCGTCAAAAATTTTGTATAGGTAAGCCTTCCTGGGCATAATGTACAAGATGGAGCAGCTACGGCCGGCTCGGGTCCCTTTGGTGGGATTTGATGGGGAAAGAGTATATTCAGATGGAGTCATTCAGCTTTTGCTAACCATGGGAGGAGGTTCCTGAACCTCCCAGGTCATGCTGGATATCTTGGTGGCGGATGTTCCTGCGGCTTATAACATGATTCTGGAAAGATCAGGCCTCAACGCTCTTCGGGCTATTCCTAGCACATATCATATGATGATGAAGTTCCCTATAGCTAGTGGGATAGGAGAGGTGCGAGGAGATTTGCATTCGGCTCGCAAATGTTACATGGCCCCTATAGGTGTAGCAAGGAGTGCAGAGATAAAAGAAACAACGCCACAAGAAGAAGCTCATGGTCAGCGAATGGACTCCCGAGGAGAGGAGGAGAGTCCCTCATAAGAGATCAATTTTATATTGAAGGGGTCAGAAGATCCAAAAATAGCAGAGCCGGTGGACAAGCTGGAAGAGGTACCCTTATGGGAGGATTGCCCAGATCGTTGCATAAAGATAAGTGCTGAGTTAAAAGACTCGTTAAGGGGTCAGATCTTAGCCCTCCTTCGGTAGTATTCAGACATCTTCGCGTGGACTGCCCAAGATAGGCCGGGGGTTGATCTAGAAGTCATGACACACAGGTTGGGAATACGTCCAGGTTTCTGACCTGTTAAGCAGAAGAAGTGAAGCTTCGCCCCCAAAAGAGCCCGAGCAATTGATGTAGAAGTCGCAAAGTTAATGGTTATGCAACACATCCGGGAGGTTGATTATCTGGAATGGTTGGCGAATGTGGTATTGGTACTCAAAGGAGAGGGCAAGTGGAGGCTTTGCATTGACTTCATTGATCTTAACAAAGGTTGCCCCAAGGATAGCTATCATCTTCCTCGGATAGATGCCTTGATTGATGGGACTGTTGGTTGTTTGCTTATGAGTTTTTTGGATGCCTTTCAAGGGTATCACTAGATCCCACTGCACCTCAAAGATCAGGAGAAGACGACATTCATCACCAATAAGGCAACCTACTGTTACACAGTAATGCCATTCGACTTGAAGAAAGCGGGAGCCACATACCAGCACCTAGTGAATAAGCTGTTTCAGCACTAGCTTGGTCAGAATATGGAAGCTTATGTGGATGACATGCTGGTGAAAAGCCTCTTCGTCGAACATCATCCCTTAGATTTGGAGGAGTGCTTCCAAATCCTTCGTATGTTTCGTGTAAAACTTAATCTTGTCAAATGTGCTTTTAGCGTTTCTGCAGGAAAGTTTTTGGGTTATATAGTTCATCACCAAGGGATTGAGGTAAACCCAGCGAAGGTTAAAGCCATTATGGACATGCCGGCCTCGAGGAATATCAAGGAAGTGCAAAGCCTTACAGGAAGAATGACGACCTTAGGAAGGTTCCTCTCTCGATTGGCGGAAAAGGGTCTTCCCTTCTATAAGGTCCTATCGATGGCAAAGAATTTTGTTTGGGATGCTGAATGTCAGGAAGCTTTTAACAAGCTGAAGGAACATCTAGCTTCCCTTCCAGTCCTCACTAAGCTACAATAAGGAGAACCACTGTATCTTTATTTGGCGGTAGCCAAAGAAGCTGTGAGTTTGGTACTGGTCCGAGAAGAAGACAAAAGGCAGAGGCCCGTTTATTATACCAGTAAGCGATTGACAGGAGTGGAGGTTCGATATTCTCCATGGAGAAGTTAGCCTTTTCCTTAGTGGTCTCGACGAGGAAACTACGACCCTATTTTCAAGCTCATACCATTATTTTTGCTTACTAACCAACCTTTGAATCAGGTTCTTAGCAAACTAGAGCTCTTGACAAGGATGTTGAAATGGGCAATGGAGCTCACAGCTTTTGATATTGAGTACAGGCCTCGGCTGGCTACCAAAGCCCAGGCACTGGAAGACTTTATCATTGAAGGGATAGGATCCCAAGAAGCTTCGGAGCAAGATTAGAGGCCATGGATGTTGGCTGTAGATGGAAGCTCGACTTTGGGCAGTGGAAGAGTAGGGCTGATGCTCAAAAGTCCTGATGGGCAGGTATGGCCCTATGCCTTGCATTTCGAGTTCTGAGTATCTAACAATGAGGCTGGATATGAAGCTTTGTTTGTGGGATTGAGATTTGCTAAGCTGTTGGGAGCGCAGCAAATCGAAGCGAATCGAGGTGAGTTTGAACTCTAACTTGGTAGTACAACAAGTGAATGGGGAGTATGAGGCTCGAGAAGGTCATATAGCGAGGTACCTGGCTATGGTTAAGGAACTGATTGTGCATTTTCAGTCAGTGAAGGTGGAGTATGTTCCTCGCGCCATGAACAAGGAAGCAGATCTTTTGTCTCGGGTCGCTTCTTCCTCTTTTTCCATGAGCTCCGAAAAAATTCGGATCGAGTCTTTACCACAGAAAAGCATCGAAGAGTTCGTTGATCAGTTATGTGTGGAGGATGAGCCTAGTTGGGTGGATCCCTTGTTATTATACTTGAAGGAGGAAAAAATTCCCAAGGATGACTCGGAAGCCCAAGAAGTCAGAAGGAAAGCCCGAAGTTTCGTACTAGTCAACGGGGAACTTTACAAGAGATCATTTTCACAACCATTGCTCAAGTGCATTAGCCCTTGCGAAGCAGACTATATCCTAAGGAAGATTCATGAAGGCATTTGTGGAAGCCACATTGGGGCCCGAACCCTTAGCCAGAAAGCTCTTCGGCAGGGGTACTATTGCACGACAATTGTGAAGGACTCAGAGCAGCTAGTCAGGACCTGCGATAGATGCCAACAAACCTCCAACCTGGTTCATATACTAGCTGTCACTTTAACTCATCTGGCTACACCTTGCCTTTTTGCCCAATGGGGCATCGACATATTGGGTCCTTTCCCCCTGGTGGCTGGGCAGGTTAGATATATCATTGTTTCCATTGATTATTTCACGAAGTGGGTTGAAGCCGAACCGGTAGCTTCCATTACTGCTTGACGAGTAAAGCAATTTCTATGGAGGAATGTAGTATGTCGCTTCGGGATTCCTTGGGTTCTAATTTCTGATAACGACACTCAGTTTACTTATTGATCCGTCTAAGAATGGTGCCAGGAATTGGGAATAAGGCAGTATTTTACTTCGATGGCCCATCCGCAGGCCAATGGCCAAATCGAGCTCGCTAATAGAACTTTATTGCATGGTCTAAAGGCGCACGTGGATAAGGCAGATGGTAGCTAGGTGGAAGAATTACCGAGTATTCTATGGTCTTACAGAACCACCGTGAAGGTATCTACGGGCGAGACTCCCTTCAGCCTATGTTATGGTTTGGAAGCATTAATCCCTGTCAAGATAGGAGTGCCTACCCTAAGGGTGGAGCTTTTCATCCCCGAGTCCAACGAGCAGAATTTGAGAGACAAGTTAGACCTCCTTGATGAACTCATGAGCAGGTAAAGATTTAGCAAGCTGCCTACAATTGGCATATCGAAAGATACTACAACCGAAGGGTAAGAGCTCAGAATTTTCTTCCTAGAGATTGGGTCTTACGCCAAGTGGATGTTTGAGGTGCCCGAGAAGTAAACAAGTTAACGCCAAACTGGGAAGGTCCCTTCAAGATCGTGGAAGCCCTTAGCCCTGGCGCTTACAAACTCCAGACCTGCGAGGGTGTACTAGTTAAAAACACTTGGAACGTGCATAATTTAAGGAAATTTTATCAGTAATGTTCTTTATTGACTATGATTTTTGAAATAAATCTATTTTCCTCTCCCATCAGTAACAACTCTTCATCCCAAAAGACCCAGGGGACCACCCCTGATAAAAAATAAGGCTAACTTTACGGGACCCCGAACCCTCAACAAAAACAAAGGATCAGATGTGATCCTCGGGAGGACAACCCCCCCCCCCCCCAAAAAAAAAAAAGAGGATTAGATGTGATCCTCAAGGGGCCCGAACCCTCAACAAAAATAAAGGATCAGATGTGATCCTTGAGGGACCCGAACCCTCAACAAAAAGAGGATCAGATGTGATCCTCGAGGGGATCGAACCCCCGACAATCGAGGGGCCCGAACCCTTGGGGAAAAAAAAGGATTAGATGTGATCCTCGAGGGGACCCAAAACCTCCCAAAAAGCGAAGGTAAGCAAAGGATCAGATTTGATCCCTAAGAGATTTTTGTTTCTAGCAAAAAGAAAGGGAAATTAACTAAGGCAGGTAACTTCAAATAAAGAAGAATTCCTGAAAGCAAGCAAAAAAAAATTACTAAAATATTAAGTGTGAGTATAAAGGCATCTATTCTATGGAAGATAAAGCTATCGAGACGTCAAAGGGGATGGAGTCCATGTCAAGGTTCAGGAAGCGCTTCTTCGTGAGTTTCTTCATATGTTTAAATCCACCCCGAAGGACTCCTTCTAGCTCCGCAGCATAAGCCTCGAAGCTTCGAAAATCCTCGCGACTGTTTTGAAAGGCTACGTAGGCATCCTTGAGGGAGGATTGAAGCTGAGAGTGGGCTGTGCAAAGGTCTTCTTTACACCGAGAGTAGGACTCTATCGCTTCGACTTACCCCTTCTTGGCCTCCTTTAGCTTCAAAGTGAGTTTCTTTATATTCTCTCGGAGCAGGTCGTTTGCGCCCTTCGTGGCATCCAGTTCCTCTCTAAGCCTGGAGTTGGCCTAGTGAGCTTCCAGCATATTCGCTTGAGCCAGCTCCAGATTCTCGCGAGCTTGAGCTTTGGCCTCATTGGCAAGCCTGGCTTCCTCTTGCGCTAGCACAATAGACTTGGTAAGAACATATACACTGTGTTCGAGGTTGACTAGCTTGCAAGAAAGGGCCTCAAGCCCACGGAGCCTCTCAACTTCAGATACTAAGGAAACTATTCGGGCCTAGAGCTCTAACTCTCATCGGGCGACCGAATCTTGGAAACTTGAAAGGTTTTGGGAAATAATGGTGAAGTAAGGGTTAAGCCCTATTCGTGTGAAAAGAACTCAAGGGAGAAAGACAGATGGTGAAGAGTTACCCTAAGAATCTTGGCATAGTAATCTGGTTCTCCCGCAGTTGGCAAAGCGCTGAAAACGGCCAAAGCTTTAGCAGGGGACTCGGTTACCTTGGGAGTGGAAGTCATTTCGGATGAAGGCAGGGAAGAGGCAGGCTTTATTCTTCATTGCTTTTTTTCTTCGGGCCAATATCTCCTTCGTGGATAGTGCGGAGGCCTCCCCCAACGAAGCTTCCCCTTTTAATCCTAGGCACCCCGCTAGTGCCAGAGACGTTAATATCTGCTTGAAAATAGAAAGGACAGGAATGCTGGGAGGCATTGTAAAGGGCTCCATACCTGCAGGCGGCCAACCTCCCTGGGCCTCTGCCCAAGCTGCCTCCAAAGCTTGGGTGATGGTCTTGGTATCGCCTTTGGATGGGTTCTGCGTGGGGACGAGCACAGTGGCAACTGATTGTTGAGCTGGTTGGGAGTCCTCCTTATTCTTAGGGGCTTGCGATCCCCTGGAAGGGCTCTTCAAGTATGCCTCGATGCTGTCCTTAGAAGCCTCTTGGAAGGTTTGAGGATCCCTCTCCGCCGTTTTTCTTGATCTGGAAGAGGCTGAGGATTTTTACTCCTAGTGCTGCTCAGAGCTCGCTCGGGCGACGCTAAGAGCCCTTGGCCTTGAGAAGGTTTTGAAGCCTTCTCAGATGTTTTCTTGCTTCTGGAAAGGGTCGAGGGACCCTTGCTCTCGGGGAAATCCAAGACCATCACTTCGATAATAGGAGAGTAAGTTATATCTCCTAGAGATTTTCAACTGCACAAGAAACATAAAGAAGATCAATGTTGGAAAAAATAAAGGGGGCGAAAAAGTAAGAAGAAAAGGCAAAGTCTAGCGCTCACAGTTGTCACCATCCAGGCCCGCCTAGCTAAGCATTGGGTTGGAGAGCCAATCTTCTTTCCAGTCTCGGATGGGGCCCATGATCCAGGTGGCTGGCCTCTCAATGGCTTCGATGTTCGGGTGTTTGTGTTTGGTATCCAAGGTCCACCCGTTGCACACCGTCCAAACCTCTTGCGCTTAGCCGGGCATTTTGGGGCGGATGAAGACAAAGCGCTCTTTCAGTCATCCGAATCCTTGGACTGCCCTGAGAACATGAGTGGGGTGGAAGGGATATCGGGATCAGGACACTCCTTAAACCTAAGGACGCAGCCTTCATTCACGACTCAGGGCGAGATAGAGATCCAACCACCTGGATCGCGGTTGGTGGTGAAAAAATAATCAAAGAGCTCTCATGTAGGCTCCACTTTGACAGTATGGCAGATGACGGTGAAGCCCATCAAATACCTCCATCCGAAGGGAGACAGTTGGGCTAGGACAATGGTAAGATGATGGAGAAGCGACATGACCCTCCCACGGGCAGGTAGCCGGAAACCCAGGTCAAAGGCACATTTGTAGATACAAAAACGACCGGTGACGAGGTGGCATGCCCGTAGGTTGGTGTTGAACTCAACCTCCCACTCTTTGGGAATCGCATGTTTCTCCCGAAACTATTGACACTCCGTTTCGTTCATCCATTGGCAAGGGATGGAAGCGGCGAGTGATTCTCCCACTTAACAAGCTCCACACCAGCCGAGTTAAGTCTACCGGACCCAGTAATCGCCATTGTAGGAAGTAGAAGAGAAAGTAAGGAAGATGCAGAAGGAGAAGGGAACGCTCACTGACACAACAATGGGGTGAAGCAGGAAAAAGTTGGAAGAAGAAGCAAACAGAAGGATAAGGGTCGCTTATTAAAACCTTGATGGTGGAAAACCAAAGGGTAGGAAATGATAAGCATTAATGGCCTAGAAAGTACACGGCCCAAGATATGAAAGGTTTGGACAGCGTTTAGGGAACAGGCATGGGAATCGGGACAAATCGAAAGCCGAGCCCTATCGACACGCGCAGGAAGAAGGAATACCACCGCTCTTTGGACTCAATAGATCTCGGCCCTCAGGATAGAAGATAACAAGAACCTTCGGGGACTTTAACACTCCTAAAGCCGCATAAGCTAAGGGGCTCGAGGAGTGGGGGGTAAGCGATAAGGGAATACACCCTCGGGTCCATAATTACTCCAATACACCGGAGATATAGCTATTGGCAGTAGCGCCACGTGCCTACTAATGAGATACTCTGCTGACGTCATCCTACCCGAATCCAGAGGAGACACGTGGCAGATGCATATCACCACACTAGTTAGCCTCTTACTCGGCGAGGATTCTCCAGATTCCTCAGGATCAACCATCTCACCGAGGATCATGGAGATGGGAACAACCATGAACTTCTCGGAAGTGGTTATGGAATCCATATCAATAAGATCTCAGCTCCGCGAAGAACGGGATAAGGATCCCAATAGTTTGAAAGAGGATCCTTACCTTAGCAGGAGGATAAAAGGGAGACGACGAGCAACGGGTAAGGGATCGAACCTTTTCTTTCTCTAAGTTGAGAATTTCACACCTTGAACTTGTTTTTGGTCTGGTAATCTGACTTGAGCGTCGGAGTAATACCGGGGGAGCAAGTCCCTGACTCCATTGCAGGTACTTCGCGTGAGGCAGAAGGAGGGTGATCGACCACCGCATCATGGAATTCTAACGGTGAATATTTAGAGTGTAAATTGATATATATTTGTATCGATGATCAGATGTAAGATTCCAATGGTGGATGTTAACTTAGACTAAGGTTTGTTCTTTTAATTGATTTCAATATTTTAATTTGATTGATTAGTTGTTATTCTTAAAGTTGATTTTGTTATACTCAAAACCCCCCATCAATGTCCACATAGGCCCATGGGCCCCTACAACACAATCCATATCAGCCCGAGGCTCTTATCACAACCACATATCGGAGTTCCAGAGTCATAGCTAGCTGGAGCCAAGCTCCACTCACAGTTATTGAGGGTCAACTCCATACCACAATCCACATCAAACTATAACCATGCAATGCAACAAATAATGGATGCAAAGGCTTTTGCAACATTAACGTGATGGAAAGGCCCCCATAAGCCAAGCATCAAGCCATGCTACGCCCACGCAAGAACTCACACAAGCTAATGCTCTAAATGCATATGCTAGCCTAACATACACAAGTCAGCACTCAACATACCGAATGTGTCATACCAATACTCACACTCCCAACACATACAAGCATGACCCCCAATGAATGCAAGCTCAATCCCATGCACTATAATACCATGCGATATGTCACATAATGGCAGAGTCGGTCGATGGTGACCAGGCATCGATCGATAATCCGTGACTAGGAACAATTGGTCGACACCCTTCTTCGGGCAAGTCAATGGTTTGCACTTTCATCACTGGATGATCTACGCTCGCTTCATTGCTCAATAGCTCATGCCCCCTGTCTCGACCGCTCGCACCTAAAGGAGCTACAACTAAACCCCAACTTCTAGGAACCTAGTCCTAGATTTGGTTCGGTATCATTTCCAAGGAAATAAGGGCGATATAACACCCTGTAGGTGTACAACAAATAGAACCTCAATGAGGATCTTATTTAATTTAAATTAATTTATACTAATGAAATCCTTAATTCATATAATTAATACTCAAAATCGAATAGAATTAAGGAAAAGAATGGAATTCATAAAATGAAGAAGACTCGCAAGGGAAGTAAAGAGCTTGCCTTTAATGAATTGTTTTCAATGCACACACCGTTATATTAATATACGATGCAAAATAATATAACTTCCCAAAAATAATAAAATCGCACCCAAAATTAAATTATAACCGTAAAAAATTATTAATACATTTTTCCGCACTTATCTGGCTAATTAAACCTCGATTAAACCGAGTTTAATCTTGAATTTTCCCTATAGCGTTTGCCTTCTTCTTTCCTTAATTAATCTCTTCAGTTGCTGCCCAAAAATAAGCCCGAAGCTATTGAAATCGAGCATTAAAAGACAACCTGATGGGCTACTTAGCGCGTGTCACCGTAAGCAGTTTTACATCATTAATTTTAAAGTAACCCCCAACCAAGTTTCAGAAATTTTACCTATACCTCATAATTTCTAGAAATTATCACACATTCCACTTAATAATAACAGTTATACCCCAATTCTTCCAAATAATTTTTTGATTTCCCATATTAAAATTATTTAATATTTCCCTTTTTTTAACACCTTAATTTAATAAAATAAATTAAATTGCAATTACCAATCGTTACAAATTCTCCCCCCTTAGAAGAATTTGGTCCTCCAAATTTGTACTTGATTATGCAAATAGACATGCCTCATCTCTTCCTCTGGCTCCCATGTTGCCTCCTCAAGACTATGGCGTTGCAACTGAACTTTCACACAAGCAATGGTACAGTTCCTTAAGACTCTTTGTTTCCAGTTTAGGATACGCTTAGACAACTTTTCGTAGGACGCATCTTTTTTAACCTCAAATGAGTGATAATCAACGATGAGGGAGTGGGTTTAGTCAGTACTTCCAAAGCATAGATACATGGAACATGTTATTCACGTGAGCTAGGTGTGGTGGTAGCAATAACCGGTAAGCCAAAGAACCAATCCACTCCAGAATCTCAAACGATCCCACATAACGAGGACTCAACTTCCCAAAAAACTCGAATCTCTGTACGCCTCGCAACACAATCTCTGGCGCCGATATATGTTCCAGTATATGTACCCGTAGAAACATATGACCCCGACAACAAATTCCAAATCTCTTCGCTAGTTATCAGCATAACTCTTTTGTCAGCTCTGGGTTGCCTTTATACTCCTCTTGAAAAATTGTATCTTTTCTATCATCTGCTCCACAATCTCTGACCCAAATAATACCTGGTCACTTACCTTAGTCCAACACAAGGGAGATCTACAGGGTCTATGTCTCGACCCGATTTCTAATAGGTCCTGACTAGCACTAATCCCTAGGCCCAACTGTGGATTAGTAAGCATCTTCCCTAGCTTGATTAGCTATAAGCATTAATAATACTGACAAATTATAGAGACAAGAATTAGAATACTATATCAACTTCCCACAAAAGATCTTGATAACTCATATATAGCAGCTATAAAATGAATATCCATCATCTTGCTGTCACAAATACATATACAGTCCCATATCGCGAGCTTTTAGTACAAATGTATGCCATAAAAATAAAGTACAAAAGAATAGAGTCAACAATAAGTGTACATCTCCACAGAACGTCCTATATCAAACTGGGAATCAAAAAAGGTTTGACATCATACCAGAAGATCTGCTAGACCAGTATTCAAAAGAAAAATCTCCTGAAAATATTTTTATAAAAAAAATGGGTGAGTCTCGTGGACTCGCGAGTATAAGGTATGCCATGCCCACTAGGAGAGTATGTAATAAAAATTCTAGGAAGAACATCATGGATACAATAACATAATAGTAAGATGAACAACAAGTATATGTATCATAGGTTTACATAATTTGAGGTTCAAAAGAAAAACATAGTACAGGAAAAGTAGGCATTTAGAGACAACCCCCATAAGTTGCTCACCTAACAATCTAAGTCTCCTATACTTTTTGTATGTGATGCATGCACCAAATCAGAGGACCCATTAGTAAAAACTAGCCAAGCGCCTATACACAAATACACACAAGTACATATATTGGTACATACATCATCATCACATTATAATACCATAATAGCCCACGTGATAGCAGTGCTGAAACATACTATCTATGTCTCTCATGGCCTTGGCATGCCAAGCCTCATAGTACCATGATCTTTTCCTACTGTGAGTGACCAGGGAATCTACTAGTTAGTCTTCTAATAATGCATATGATACCTTACTTAATGCATAGGTCATAACCATTTATCATTTCATGTGGTGTCTAAAATGCACCATATCATTCAATATTTCACATACTCAAAGACAAAAAATCAGTTAGGGTATCACTTATAATCTTTATGCTTATGTCTCTCTTAGTAGGATGAAAATATTTTATGCATTTCAGAAACATTTAAAAGTATTTTTTTTATGATCCGCATATAAAAATCATGTACAAGTTATGCATGGAACAATATATACGTACACAATATAAGGTAAACATAACATATCATGTCTATTCACTTGGGAAATAATGACTCAAGTTCGAGTCTAGGGAGAAGATCGAGCGAAATCCAGAGAATCCAAGCCTACAATGAATAGGCCAGGGTGGTCACTTTGGGTAATAAAAATAACGATGTAATAAAAATTACCGAAAATCTTAACCATTGCCTAACACCCCGAATCGGTTATTAAATACCTTGACCCGTACAATATTTGAATTTGGCGCCATGGAATTCGTCAAGCTTAGCCATCGACTACGTCATCATGTCTCGCCATGCATGATACGCATAAGTGTATAGTGGAGCTACACACCCACTTTTAGACTGCAATAAAAATAATATATATATATTCACCCATAACTAGATTTCCTTTAATATAGATAATATTTTAAAGTTTTTCCAAAAAAAAAATATTTATGACTTAATTGGTAAATTTTTAAAAGCGTAATAATTAATTAATTAGTGATTTAATAGATGGCTTAAAAAAAATTGTAATGTGCTAGCCTTAAAATAAAATAAATCCATCATAAATCAGGATTCTAGGTAAACCCAAGTCATCATCGTAGGCTAGCTTAGAACACACTCAAGGTCAGTCTTGCTCGGTCTCAAATCATCTAATAGGGTTTCGTCCTTAGAACTTCGATCAATAAAATGACTTGCCAGTCACATCTCCAATTCCAAGAGACCTAAAGAGAACCTAAATTAGACTAACGTTGATGTCCTGAGTAGGACCAACCTAACCAAGTTATTATAGGTTTAAGGACAAGCGACAAGAAAGGAAAACGAGTCGAGTGAGCCAACCCAAGGGCTGCCACAACTGAGTCAAACCCTGCCCAACACATTAGGCCATTCTATAACCCAATCGAGCCCCATAATCCTGGGCCAAAGCCTTACTCGACCTACTCGATCCCAAACCCCCCCGCCCCAATTTTTTTTCTTTCTTTTTCCCCACATTTTGCCACCGCCGGCCAGCAATGATATGGCCAACTAGCATACCATTTCGAAGCCCTCGCCACAAACATCAACATATCTCAAAATGAGAGCCATAAGACAGTTAGATTTTAGCAGATCTAAATATTAATTTTTGGCCAACATAAGACGCATTCTGTTCATCACTAGTCGCCGACAACTATTTTGACCATCGAAGGCTACCATGAGGTGCGCTACACCAAGGGGACCAACATATCCAAAAATGGCTATGATCGGACGGCTAGATTTTCGTAGATCTAGGATTTAATTTTTGGCCAAAATAGAGGACTCGCTGTCTGTCGTCGCCGGCCACTGAGGCCCACGCTTTCCAGTGATCTGAGACCACCATCCGACACCCTCATCCATTTGGACCAAAATATCCCATAACCCATAAAATCCAACGGTCAGATTTCCGTAGATATGAGTTTAAACATCCGTCCAAAACCCAAATCACGCTAATATACATACATCTCATGAACTAATAGAAAAACCATCGTAGATCAAACTAAAACACTTACCTCCTTGTAGATTGGGGGCACTTAAACGGTGAAAATGAAGTTGGATGCAAGATTGGACGGTCGGATAGCAAGAACCACCAAAAACCCGAGAGAGAGAGATAGAGAAAGAGAGAGAAACTGATTCTGGAGTTGCCCACACCCCCCTTTCCCCTTATATATATATATATTCTTTTCTTTTCTTTTTTATTTATTTATTTATTTTATTATTATTTAATTTTTATTTTTATTTTTATTTCTTTTCCAAATCTTTACAGTCTACCATATAATGCCTCATAGGGTGCCATCTCGGTACTGGAATTGTAACTATTATTATTAGCAAACTCGACCAGCGGCAAATGATCGTCCCAACTCCTATGGAAATCCAACACACAAGCCCAAAACATATCCTCTAACGTTTGAATAGTCCACTCCAACTGTCCATCCGTTTAAGGATCAAATGTTGTATTAAACTATAATCATGTTCCCAAAGCACTATGCAACGTATCCCAAAAGTGTGACGTGAATCTGGGGTCCTGATCTGATGTAATGCTAATTGGTACACCATGTAGTCTCACAATTTCCTCGATGTACAACTTAGCCAAGCGATGCATATGGAAATGTCTTCTTAACTAGTAAGAAATGCATCGTCTTCATTAACCTATCCACAATTACCCAAATAACACCATGGCCCTTATTGGTATGCGGTAACCTTATGACAAAATCCATAGTAATATGATCTTATTTCCACTCTGGAATAGGCAATGGCTACAACAACCCTGCAAGTCTCTGATGCTCGATTTTTACATGCTGACATACAAGGCATTGTGATACAAAATCTGTTGTACTCTATTTCATACCATCCCACTAGTAATGCTAGCATAGATTTTGGAACATCCTGGTAGCACCTGGGTGAACAGTGTAACTGGTCTGATGAGCTTCCGATAAGATGACTTTTCTAATCTTCTTGTCCTCCAGTAC
Organism: Diospyros lotus; assembly: GCF_014633365.1. Classification (NCBI taxonomy): domain Eukaryota; kingdom Viridiplantae; phylum Streptophyta; class Magnoliopsida; order Ericales; family Ebenaceae; genus Diospyros; species Diospyros lotus. The sequence goes on along the minus strand of NC_068346.1, from coordinate 30,282,774 downwards.
ACAAACTCGTCCCTGATACAATAACAAACCGTCCTTCACCTAGCTATACCCCAAAGGTCCAAATATCTCCATATCTGCAAAAATACATGCCAACTGAGCTTCACTCCGCTGACGATCCCATATTCGCCCCAACAAATTCGAGCAAATACTCATAGAGGCACAACATACCATGGGTCCCATTAGAGCTACTGAAATAGAAAAATAGCTAATCTGCTCCAAAAGCATCCACTCTTGAATCATCATCGCCACTACTGATGCTGTAGAGTGACTCAAGGCATCAGCTACCACATTGGCTTTTCCTGAATGGTATAAAATCTTACAATCATAGTCTTTAAACAATTCTACCCAACGCCACTGCCTCATAGTTAAATCTTTCTAGGAGAGTAGGTCGGTTAAACTCTTATGATCTGTATATAACTCCACCTTCTTTCCATATAGATAGTGCCTCAGATCTTTAACGCGAATACCACAATCGCTAGCTCAAAGTTGTGAGTGGGATAGTTTAATTCATGCTTCCTTAACTGTCGGGATGCATAGGGAATCACACGATCCTCTTACATCAATAGACAACCCAAATCTATGTGAGAAGCATCATTGTATACCATGAACTTCTTACCACTCCATGGAATAGCTAAGATAGGGGTCAAAGTCAATCGTCGCTTCAACTCTTAGAAGTAATCTTCATAGGCATCATTCCACACAAATTTTGCCCCTTTCCAGGGCATCTTAGTCATTGGCGAAGACAAGTGAGAAAATCCCTCTATAAATTGCCAGTAATGGCCTGCCAAACTAAGAAAACTACCTACCTCAGTCCACCGTGGTAGGTCTCGGCCAATCAAGTATCGCCCTGATCTTTTCTAGATCCACAGAAATGCCTTCTCCTATAACCACATGCCCAAGAAACCCCACCTGTGACTGCCAAAATTCACACTTGGATAACTTGGCATAGAGTTTCCTTTCCCAGAGCTGTTGTAGAACCAACCTTAAGTGTGTCATATGTTCCTTTGGCCCTGGCAAATAAATCAAGATATCATTAATAAAGACAATCACAAAGCGGTCGAGATACTTTTGGAACACCCGGTTCATAAAGTCCATAAACACTGTCAGTGCATTAGTCAATCCAAATGGCATGACCACGAATTTATAATGAACATACTAAGTACGAAAGGCAGTCTTTTGTATATCCTCGTCCCTGACTCGCACCTGATGATATCCCAATCTTAGACTACCTTGGAGAATACAGAGGCTCCAAACAACTAGTCCAACAAGTCATCCACACGCGGCAATGGATACTTATTCTTCATTGTAACTTGATTCAACTTCCTATAATCAATGCATAACCGCAAAGACCCATCCGTCTTCCACACAAATAGAACTGGTGCTCCCCAAGGTGAGGTACTTGATCGAATAAACCCTTTATCTAATAGGTCTTGCACCTGAACCTTCAATTCCTTTAGTTCATTAATAGCCATTCTGCCCCTATCCTATCATGCACCCTAATCTCACCCTATCATGCACCCCAATCTCATAGTCTTTAGTCACTTCACTCCCACACAGCATAGCTCCACCTAGTGTCGTGATTAACAAGTAATATGATAGAAAACTCTGGGAAATAGGAACAATGTGCACAAGATGTGGTGCAATAAAAGAATGTGTGGACCCTACATCAAGCAACACACATACATCATGATCATATAAAGTAAGAATATCTTGCACCATGTCGTTGCCTCTTTCTGCCTTTACCACTATCAAAGCAAATACACGTCATGTAACCCGGGGTTTGTCGGTAGTGGTGGAACACTGTGCAGTCGATGCTACCGGTAGTGGCAGGGATGGAGCTACCCCTTGAGCTCTAGGCCCCAGTGGGTGTGGCGCCTGTCTCTGCCCCTATCCTCTAAACCTTTGTCTACTAGGTTGTGGTGGCTGCATACACTTACTCGCTCTGTGCCCTCTCTGATCACACCGAAAACAAATGATCTCTCAACCAACAGCTACCCTTGAAGTCTGTGAACAATCTCATTGCATATGCTCGGCAGGCCACATGAATAGTAGACAAATCGACGAGGCTGGCACAACCCCCAGTGTTCTCTCCCGTACAATCTGCACCTCGGGAGTCCACCCATAACCCTACAAGAGCTGGCATCACCTTTCCTTTTCTTCTCATTACTATCGGTCCCTGTAATTACCATTTGTCTAACCTTCACATCATGTAAATCCCGCTCAATAGCATGAGCTTGCCGCATAGTCCTTAATCTGAGCCCTCGCCAAAGCACATCGAATGTCCACATTCAATCCTCGCTGGAACCTGCCTACCTTCCTAACCTCAGGTGTCACCAACTCGGGTGAATATTCCGATAAAGAGGTAAACTCAACCTCATATTGCACCATGGTCTTAGCTCCCTGTGTCATCTCTATAAACTCGTGTACCTTCTGCTCATGCTCCCATGTAGGAATATATGTCTCATGAAAGGCATTTTAGAACTCAACCCATGTCACCTCTCGTTTGGCATATCATTGATGAACTGTCTCTCACCAGCGCTTAGCGTCACCACGCAAAAGGAAAGTACCCAACTGTACCCTTTACACATCAGTGCATCCCATCATCCTCAAGTGCTTATCCAAAAAAAGTAGCTAATTCTCATCCTCAAAAATATCTGCACCTCTGTGAATTTCAGGTGGTCGTAGCGCCATAAAATTCTTTAAAAGAGCTTTATCAGCAGTACCTTCCATCTCCTGAGCTCCAGAGTGTGACGCCTTGCCATCAGTGTTATGACGCTCCTATCTCAACTGAGCGACAACCAAGACATCCACCGCCCATAAAATGCCTCCCAAAGTACCCTGTATATCGGTCGTCTCCTGCCAAGGAGCCTCTTTGGAACCTCCTGGCATCTTAGGAGTAGGAATGGCCCGTCCATGGCCTCTAAGAGGTGGTCGTCCCCATCCTCGTTGGGTTCTCATATCTCCTGCACAACCAAAACTTAGTACATAGGCCTAAACTCACAAAAACAAACAACCTAGAGACAACTTGACTCTACTCGACATCTTAGGTGTACAGGGTGACTCGTCCCAAACTTACTTTGATACCAAATTGAGAGGTCCCCCGCCCGGAGATCTCGGAAGCTCGTGATCCCCAAACAAAAGTCTCAAAAAAGAGAGGTAAGACACCAAAAAGAAATCCCTAGTAGAACAAGATGCTAAAGGAATAATACACTAGCATAGCACAAGCATGGTATATACATACATACAAACGAGAAAGTAGTGGGGTGTCAACATTCGTGAACCCACCAACAAAACATGGGCACAAGAATCATGACATATGAAGCATAAAATCACAAAAAACACTCAAACATTACAAAAACAACCCCAAGACCGTCAGCTGGGACAACCCTGTACAATTAGCTACCCAAACACTCGGATGTTGCTTCCCTCACCTTCGACCCTCGCTTTCCCTGTACCTGGAATGATGTAAAAAAATGGTGAGTCACAAGACTTAGCAAGCAAATAAAAGAATAATGGTAAGGCTAAGAATAAATTTCCCACACTATCTACCACCCATAACGTGCCATGTAATGAAGTAAGTGTCACACCAAACCGTGCATCAAGAACTCAAGACTCAACACAAATATATATACCAATGCACATAACGGTTCTTGGGGCCCACATAAGAAATGTACAACCTAGCATCCAAGTCCCAACATACAAACTTATCGCAACCATGAACTAACTAGCATCATCCATATAGGCCCGTAGCCCCCACAACACAATCCACACGAGCTTGAGTCTCTCATCACAACCACATACGAGTTCTCAAATCATAGCTACCTGGAGCCTAGCTCCTCTCATAGCTATCAAGGGTCAACTCCATACCATAATCCACATCAAACTGTAACCATGTAATGCAACAAATAATGGATGCAATGGATTTTGCAGCATTAACGTGATGGTAAAGCCCCCATAAGCCAAGCATTGGACAATGCTATGCCCACATAGGAATTCACACAGGCGAATGCTCTAAATGCATATGCTCTCCTAATATACACAAGTCAGCACTCAACAGGTCAATTGTGTCATGCCAATGCTTACACTCCGAACACATACAAGCATGACCCCCAACGAATGCAAGCTCAATCCCATGCACTATAATACCATGCGATATGTCACATAATGGTAGAGTCAATCATTAGTGACCAGACACCGGTCAACAATCTGTGACTAGGAAAAAAAAAGGTCGACACCCTTCTTTGGGTTGGTCAACGGTCTACACCTTCATCATTGGATGATCAATGCTCGCCTCACCACTCTACAGCTCATGCCCTCTGTCACGACTGCTCGCACCTGAAAGACCTACAACTTCACCCCCAACTTCTAGGAACCTAGTCCTATATTCGATTCGGCATCATTCCCAAGGAAATGGAGGCAATACAACACCCTGTAGGTGTACAGCAAATAAAACCTCAGTGAATCTCTTATTTAATTTAAATTAATTTATACTAATGAGATCCTTAATTCGTATAATTAATACTCGAAATTGAATCGAATTAAGAAAATGAATGGAATTCATAAAACGAAGAAGACTCGCAAAGGAAGTAAAGAGCTTCCCTTTAATGAGTTGTTTTCAATGTTTTTACACCCACACACTACTATATTAATATACATTTCAAAATAATATAACTTCCCAAAATTAGTAAAATCGCACCCAAAATTAAATTCTAACCGTAAGAAATTATTAATATATTTTCCCCACTTACTTGGCTAATTAAACCTCGATTAAATCGAGTTTAATCTTAAATTTTCCCTGTAGCGTCCACCTTCTTGTTTCCTTAATTAATCTCTTCAGTTACTGCCCAAAAATAAGCCCGAAGATGCTAAAATCAAGCATTAAAAGAGAACCAGATGGGCTGTATGCCATGTGGGAGCCAACCTATCCCCACGTCGTTTTGGGGTTGGGCTTGCTGATTAAAAATCATCATTTCTCTCAGCTGCATGCGCCTGCCCCCAAGCTCGAACTCGGACCTCCCGCATGGGCTTCCCGTGCCATATCACCTAACTACTCCTTCAATATATATACGCACATCATTAATTTTAGAGTAAACCCCAAACAAGTTTTAAAAATTACACCTAAACCCCATAATTTTCAAAAATTACCACACATTTCACTTAATAATAACAGTTATACCCCAAATCTTCCAAATAATTTCTCGATTTCCCAGATTAAAATTATTTAATATTTCTCTTATTTTAACACCTTAATTTAATAAAATAAATTAAATTGCAATTACCATATCATTACAAATTCTTCCCCCTTAGAAGAATTTGATCCTCCAAATTTGTACCTGATTATACAAATAGCTGCGGATAGACATGCCTCATCTCTTCCTCTGGCTCCCATGTTGCCTCCTCAGGACTATGGCATTGCCATTGAACTTTCACATAAGCAATGGTACTGCTCCTCAAGACTCTTTCTTTTCGATCTAGGATATGCTCAAGCAACTCTTCATAGGACGCATCTTCTTTAACCTTGAAGGAGTGATAGTCGACGATGTGGCGTGGGTCTGGTCAGTACTTCCAGAGTATAGATTCATGGAACATGTTATACATGTGAGCTAGGTGTGGTAGTAGCGTTAATCGGTAAGCCCAAAAAAAAAAATCGAGGTATAGGCACTGTATGTAACACCCCAAGTTTAGAAGTCCTAAACCTAGATGTGTTAACGTTCACCTTACTTTAAATGCAGAAATTATTTTATTTTTAGCTTCTTTTTTTTTTAAATAAAACTCTATAAAAGTTTCGACAGAGTGTCCCCTGTAAGTTAGACTTAGCCAACCTATAGAGGGACAACGCACCCATAATAATAGAAATATTAACTAACTAAACCTAAAACTATCTTATTCGAAACTTCAAGATTAAACAATTAAGGAAATAGGTAAATAAATGAATAACGAACAAGACAAGTCCAAAACTAAAACCCTATGCCATTGGTTACTGGGTGAGTCTGCCTCCAAGCGATCTCCTCAACTCATCTAGCTCTCATCACCTGAAACATGGGAAAAATAAAGGGATGAGCTAAAGCTCAGCAAGTAAACTCCATGTATATGATGCATGCTTGTGACATGCAAAGTTTGAATAAAGTTTGGAAAATGTATCCCCATTTATTTTAACTTTTTAAAACATTTCATTACCATCATGAGCTCACAGGGTGTGTCATCTAGCCAATCGGAATGCAGTGGGCAATTCTTATTTGGAACCAGATTCATTCCACTCGTAGTACCGCAAAGCGGTTAAAAATTTCTTTCCACTTTCAACTTTCACATTTACATTTCTTCACAGGTCAGGTGTGCTGGTCCCCCACGCCCTATTTCCCACTCACATTATTCATGGCATAGACATTCACCCATTTCCTTTAAAACTTGAGTTACAAATTTTTGAAAGAAAATTTGCACCTTTACACATCTTTCATGTGAAAAACATTTAACCTTCTCTAATCAATGCCTATGCGTGCTCATTGATGCAATGACATGTCATATATACATGCTTAATCATTTTCTTTGTATGTAAGGAAGTGACACAAAGTAACGAGAAGATTTAGCATTAAATATCTACAAGCAAACCATAAAGCACAATGTTTCCACATTAACCGTTCAACATGGGATGAAAATTAGAGAGAGTTTACTTACCTGAAGTCTTTAAAGTTCACTTTTTGGATTTGCAAGTGGAGAAGTCTTAGTTGCCCACGACGTCAATGTGCCAAAAATCCTAATTCATTATCAATCATTTTAAAATTTTCAATAATCCTTACCTTCTAAACATAACTCCAATTCACTACTATTTTTCTTAAGTTAATTCATTATAATACTACATGTATAAATAGCATTCAATGCAAAAACATAAAGAAGACATTTACAATAAAGACCTACTAGTGAAGCATTACCCATTTACGAATTCAAATTGTCGACCCTTATGAAGACAAGCATAAATTTAAATTGTTAGCACAAAATTACGTGAATCCAATTTGATGGGATAAATACCTCATAGAGACACATTATCAATTAAATTCACATCAAGATTCAGATTATAAGACCCTCAAAAATATTTTTTTCCAAATCCACAAATAAAATTATTATTTTTTTCCTGGCAGCATGTAGTAAAATATTTCAAAAATCATTTAAAAGTAGGAAACAATGTCGTAAAATTATAAAATTTACACAGGATGTAGTAAACTCTTATAAGTTCATCATATAAAAAAATGAGCTCATTACAGCAAAGTTTGTGGTTCCAAAATATTTTTCTATCTTCCAAAAATACTGTTCTCGTATGAATCTGTCAATGTATACGAAAGATGTCATAAAAACTTATACAAGCCTCCAAATGAGGTCATTCCAAGTCCAGATGATAGACAACTCATAGGGGTTCATTTTCCAATTTGAATATCTCAAAATTTAATATATACAATTTTTGATGAATTTTTAAAGTAAGAACAGAAAAACTAATAAATTTGGGCAGCATTGTTATTCCATTAGATCTATCAAAATTACATGCTTATAATACCCAATCAATATAAAATCAAACCAATCATATGTATTCTGCAAAATCTATGTATATATATTGTATATAAAATACCCATCTTATTAAAGGTTGTTTTGGGGAAAATTAAATAAAAGAAAAGTTACCTTCTTCTTCTTCTTCTTTTTCTTCTTTTTCTTCTTCTTGAGGGGTGATGTGTGTGTTCAGAGAAAAGAGAAGTGGGATGTGTGAGGGAAAGAGGGAGACGTGAGGTTTGGGAGGGGAAAAAGAGATGCTTTAGGCTTCTTTTTTTTCCCTTTTTTTTATTAGGTCTTAAGTTAGGTGGGCTTTAATTGGGCTTTTGGGTTTTTTTTTTTCTCATCCATTGGGCCAATAATGAGTCTCTTAAAAATTAAGCCCAACATTAAATTAATTTGTGTTCTAGCCTATTGAGTGCTATTTAAACATTTCAAACCCAAATAAATATATTTAGCCACTTGAATTGAATTTGATAAAATTATAATACACTTAGAAATTTTTAAATCAATAGTAACACATTGAACTGCATAATAACAAATTATAATTTTTTTTTTCTAATTGGTACATTGAGCGCGACGGCGTCCATTTCCTTCCACTGCATAACAAGGCTCAATAATTGATAGTAATAATTATAATTAAATCATTTATATGGGCATAAGCAATAAAATTACGCAAAATTTATAAATGCATGTAAAATGACACTCGGTGTTACACTGTATGTGACTTCCTATATGGGCAAGCGAGCTTGATGCATGGTTTTATGTGGGTGTGTTGTCCTTGGATCGTGTCTTCACAAAACGGTCCATCCTATTCTGGGTTGATTCCTTTTCAACCTTGTTCAACACGCTAGTGGCACACCTCTCACCTTAGTCTATTGGGACTTGGGCCCATCATCTTAACCAATACTATTTTCCAATCCTTAGAATAGAAATATCTAAGTCTGACATCATATCTTTTTGCCTTGACGTAAATCCTAGGGTTCTCGATCTACACATCTTATTTTCGAGACTCTAAATGATTCTCGAAAATATTTTTCATTCAATCCTAACTCAATAGCTAGGATATTTCACATCAGACTGATTATCCATGATTCAATCAGTCTCGATAACTACCAGTTATCCTATCATTTATTGCAATGATTTCAACTAATGACCTTAAATCAACAGTCTCCAAATTTCTTAGATCCATAATCATGGTTATCGAACCATCCTTACGTTCGAATAATATCATCAGACCCTATCTTTCATAACTAGGTCATACCGACCAGCTGTCCTATCACTTAACAAGGTTAGATCCTCAATCAATAACCTTTAAGACTTCAACCGACAATCCCTGAATCTCTAAATATGAATTTCATTCTACGAACCATCAGTTTCTTTTTCCCCTTAGTCTCTACTTGGGGTTCTTACTAACTGGCTCTAATGATATCAAATCCCCTTAAATCTCCAAGTTGTTATTCCCTAAATCTCCAAATAGGGTTAAGCTATGAGAATTCTCAACTGAAATAATAGTTAATCTCCTAGTCAAACTTTTCTAGGTCTCCAATTATCAATTCGCTTTGATACCAACTGTAACACCCCACTTTCTCGAGCGTGTTATAATTTAGGACAATTCTGGGATAATAAATTTTTTTCTTAAAAACTATTGTTAAATCATATCACTCCTCATATATATCCCAAAATCTCCATACATTTATCTCAAAAGAGAATCATCATAAACATTAAATGCGGAAGCTAGAATCGAACCTAACATCTTAACATTAATCATAAATTAGTTTTTACATCATCATTAACTATAGGGTTATACATCATTATTCCTCAAAACGTTCAGAATTCAAAGTAGCAGAACTTAAATACATGGGCTGCATAACATACATTCAATTCATCATTAAATTCATAATGCACTTTGCTAAGTGCCATTGTATGCATCATTCATCCTCGTTTCTGCTACAATCTCCATCTGGAATGTTTGAATATTCCAGGGCAAAGCCCAGGTTAGATAATGAATCATCTAAGTAAGGGAACAATAAACATATTTCGTGCATGGATGCAAAATGTCTTTTTCCATATCATTTCGGTTTGAACCGACCATACCTTATTGCTACTCTTCATTTTCACAGCCTCCTTACCAGGCCGAGGTGTATGGGTGCACCCTTGGAAGAGCAACAATCTTGGCCCGTACTCTTAAACCCTTATGCGAATGCATGATCAACAATATCATCGTGTACATATGCATATTTCATCATTAATACATGTAAATGCAATCTATATGAACACATTCACATCAAGACATGGCAACATGATAAAATCATTTACTAAAAATCAGGTTTTGGGTAAAACCACTTACAAGCCAAGCATTTTGATAAAACTAAATCTAGTTGGGAAGTATCACTTACCTTCTCAATCTTATCAAGCTACCTCGATATTCGCGCATTGCCTCAAAATACACGTATCATCTGGATTTGCGTGTCAACCTCAAAATTTGCACAAGTCACTTCAACTTAAGACTCAAAGCACCCTAATCATCATATTTATTTAAATAAGAATTAAAATCTATTTTTTCATAATTTCTTGTAATTTTTTTATTTTTCTCTCTATTTATTCCTTTTTTTTCTCAATAAATCCAAACTAAATATTTCTCAATTATTTTCTCAAATATTACACTATAAAAGTTCATAAAATAACATTCTTGAATTTCTAGATATTTCTAGGAAATTTTACTCACCTTATCTCGGGCTGCCTCGATATGCGCGTTATGACCTCAAAACGCGTGCACAAACAATTTCTTAGCTTCGAGCATGCTCTTCAAGCACAAATGATCAGTTGGATGATATTTTTACAAAACCCTTGGGAGAGGACCAATTTTGCAAAATTATAAGAGAATTAGGATTGTTGAATCTTTCTGAATAATGTGATAAGTGTCTTTTATACACTAATTTTGGTCTATGAATTTAGCATTTATTTTATTAATGAGCAGGGTTTCTATTTTAATTTGTTCAATATTTGACCATGTAGGTGTGAAGCATGTGTTGAAGACATTTGGAGCAAAAAGATATGATGTTGTCGCATTTTTTGGAGCTAAATTGGGCATTAAAGGCAAGGTCAAAGGTCCACTTGGGGTCGAGGTTGGTAAGGCCATGGTTGGAAAAGTGTTCCATGGCTTACAGTCATATCGCGGCAAGCATTCTGTGGTAAGGCCGCGATAAGGCTCAAAGCTTCGCGAAAATGCCGTTTTAAGCCTATTTTATTTCAAATCAAGTGAGAATAGACTCCTTTAAGGTGCACGACTTTGATAACATAAAAAGCACTATATAAAGAATGATTCTTGGAAGATTTGGAGATTGTTTTGGTCGGAGACAAAGAAGAGTCGAAGAAGAAAGAAGGAGATTTTGAAGAACCCAACTGTTTGATTGTATTTTTCTATTATTTCTTCTATTCCCGATCATGATTTTCGTTTTCATTGTTTTATCATTAATTGAAATCATGTTGGGCTAAGTGTTTTATAGCTAGGGTGAATAATGAAACCTCAACTTCTAATGGTTTGATTTAAAGTTGCTCAGTTTGTTATTTTCTTATTCATTCGGGTTGATTGTTTATTATGTTCATATTGTCGTTTTGATGTCTGATCACCATTGAAACGTATTTTTGATTTATATTGCTTTCGAGAGATTTAATATAGATTAGACATGGTAACAAACAACGTAGGGTCCTATAATAGGTAGAGATACCGTTATGCCCTGTGAAATCATTTTGTGATAATCATTGTGATTGAATGCATGTTTATATGTCTGAAGGTTGACTAGAGATAGTTAATCTCATATATATATATATATATAACTGAATGATCATTGAGAGAGGCTTTTAGTTGTAATTGGATCATCAATTTTTAACTTAAGATAAGGAATAACAAGATTTGAGTAATGAACAATTGAATCATATAAGGCCGATGGTGGATTCATGAACCCTGGTGCCTTCGAGTTCTGAGTTTCAAAACTAAAAGAGTTTTTTTTGCATTTTTCTATTAGTGATTTAGTTATCATTATTATAAAACCAACTGTTAATAGCATCTAATTTGTGTGTGTCTTGTTAAGGTTAAGTGTGATTAACGTAAAAATCATTAGCCAATCCTCGTGAGTACGACACTCTACTTATTACTATATTACTTGTCATGATCTGTCCATTTGCGGGATAGAATACGCGAACAATATGATTCTTCAAGTTTATTATCATCTGTGTGTTTAGCTATCTTAAGTGTAATACCCCATGTTTAGATAAAGTTGACACGTAATTTTAATAAGTTTAGAATATCAAAAAATTGGCTTGATAATAGTTATAAGTACCGAATCGACTATAGAAAATGCCTCGGAGTGAAATTGTCTAAAGAAAATTATATGGTCTCAACGAGCGTTCCGAGATAAGATTTATGGTATCGAAAGAAATCGAATCGGGAATAGTTTTCAATACAGCTAAAATACAACTGCCATTTAGGCTGTAAAATCGAATCGTTGTAGGAGACTCCCGAAAAATCAACGGAACCCTAGGGGGGCTCCGGTTTTGCGTAATGAGCAACCCTTCAGTGGTTTCGGGATGAATCAACAGCCTGGTGAGGACACTGGGGCAAAATCGTCTATATCAAGTAACTTGAAAGTTATTAATTTTGCGTTTTGTGTATCAAAATGCAAATTAATTCAGTGTTTGAGAATATTATTGTAATTAAAGAATTATTCTAATGAATTTAAGCTAAAATTTGGGATTAATGCGTAATTTTTATATATATTAAGTGTAAAATATAATATATATATATATATACATATAGTATATATATATGGGTGTTGTTGTGTGTGCGTGAATGGCCATTCTCTGTGAGATTTTCATGGCTAAGATTTGCAAACAATTTGTTGCAAGAATTGAGGGCAATCTGCAAGATTCATGGCGTAGGTATGGTAGGGAGATTGATTAATTAATGTGGTGTATTATATATATATATATGTATGCAAACGTGCTGTGTGTGCACGTGAGTGATGGCAGCCAGCCATCTCCATACTTCATGCCATTTCCTGCAAATGTTAAAAGGATTTACACGTAATGGCCGCCTTTGCAAATTTTGGAAGCCATTGCACGCAATCTCCACGACCTGCAAGAGTTATGGAAAATAGAGTGTCTCAGATGCAATGAGGGACGACCAGCCAATGAGGAGAGGTAGAGGATCGCCTATAAATAGAGGGAGAAGAGAAAAGAGGAAGGGAAGAAATGGAAATAGAAGTCGCGGTCGAGAGAGAGAGAGCGAGGGCCGAGAGATGCAAGGGAGAGACAGCTTGGGCTGGGTAATCCGAGAGAAGCAAGGGAGAGAGAGAGAAAGCTGGAAGGGAGGTGGAGGTGCGGCCATGGCAGCCACGAAGCTGCTGTTGCAGCAGCCATGGCTGCAGCTATGGCAGTTCCGCGTCAAGCAGGGAGGCCCGAGAGGCACAACACGGCGATGGCGGGCAGCGCGGAGGTGACGGGAGGCTCGAACAATGGTAATAGGGGCGGACGAAGGCGGCTTGGGTTGGCTGGTTTCAGCCATGGCAGCACGCAAGGCTGTTCGCGCAAGAAGAAAGAGAAGGAAGAAGAAGAAGAAGAAGAAGAGAAGAAAAAGAAGGAAGAAAGAAAGAAGAAGAAAGAAAAAAAAGAAAGAAGAAAGAAAAAAAAAAGAAAAGAAAAAAGAAGGGAGTTGCAGGAGCAGGGGAGGCGGGAGGAAAAAGAAGAAGGAGAGAAAAGAAAAGAAAAGGGAGAAAAGAAAAATGAAATGGGAAAAAATATCAAAAAATTCTAGAAAAATTTTGAAAAATAGGAAATTATGTTTTGGTAATATTCCCAAAAATTTTGGGTGAGAAAATAGTTCGGACATGCGTTTCGAGGATATGGAACGCATACCGAGAAAGCCAGAGAGACTGAGTCAAGGTAAGTAAAATTTTTTAGAAAATTTTAAAAAATCAGGAATATTATTTTAAGAATTTTCGTAGTGAAATATTTGAGAAAATATTTTAGAAATATTTAATCTGGATTTATTGGGGAAAAAATAGGAAGAAATAGAGAAAAATGATAGAAAATGTCAGAAATTATGAAAAAATAGGTTTTAATGTTTATTTAAATAATTATGGTGATTAGGATGCTTTGAGACTTAAGTTAAAGTGACTTGTACGAATTTTGAGATTGGTACGCAAATCGAGGTGATGCAAGAGGCAAGGCACAAATATCGAGGTAGCCCGATAAGTTTAAGAAGGTAAGTGGTACTCCCCAATTAAAGTTAGTTTTATGGAAAATGGTTGGGTTGTAAGTGATTTATGTTCCTCGAAAATATTTTCATCATATTGACATGCCCTGATATGTATCCATCACGTAGACTGCATACATGACATAACTATGAAATGCATAAATGCACGTTGATATAATTGATCACTCGCATTTGAGGCCGTAGGGAGTACAAACTGGCACCGCTACTTTACCAAGGGTGCACCCATACGCCTCGACTTCGAAAGAAGGGGCCGCAAAAATAGTAGGTAGCATGAGGGGTGCAGTTGACACCTACGAGATAAGATATTGCATACACACATGATATAGCATTATGTACCCTTACTTAGATGATTCATCATCTAACTTGGGTTTTGCCTCTAGAATATTCAAACATTCCAGGTGGAGATTGTAGCAGATACAAGGATAAAGGAGGCATGAAATGGCACTTAGCATAGTGCATAAAGAGTGAAATGTATGTTATGTAGACCATGTATTTAAGTTCTACTACTTTGAATTCTGAATGTTTTGAGGAATGTTAATGTATATTCTTGTGGTTAATGAAGATGTAAGAATTGATTTATGATCAATGTTAAGATATCAGGTTTCTATCTTTGCTTCCGCATTTGATGTGTATAATGATTCTCTTTCGAGATTAATGTATGAGAATTCTGGGACGGATTCGAGGAATGATGTGGTTTAGTTTTAGTGTTTGAAAGAAAAAAAAAAATTTGTCCTGAAATTGTCCCAAGTTATAACGCGCCCAAAAAGCGGGGTGTTACATTAAGATTATTTATTTTTCCCGTTTCGCTATACATCTTCAGTCGATCAAATTATAGCCAATTCATGGGTGCTTTACCTGAGTTGAGAACTGACTTACCAAGCTCGAGAGTTACTTTCCCCTTCCTCCATCTCATGAGTAGATCTTAGTTTGATTATGGCAAAAAAAGGTAGAAATGACCTCATGTTTTATTTTTCTTGATCTTATGTACTCCTATATTTGTCTGACTTATGCAAAATAAATATAATTATCTTATATTTAATAAGTTTAATATGTTGTTTTATAGAAAATATTTTATTAGTCAACTATTTCATCAAATTTTTCTATGCATAAATTCAGGGGGAGCATATCCTCAAGGGGAGTTATGTTTATATATGGTAAAACATGAAATTTTTCTTATCATTAAAAAAAGGGAGATCGTTAAGGTCAAAAGTAAATAAATAAGATTTTGATGATAACAAAAATATCTTTATAATATAAATGTATTTTTTACTCATGCAAAAAATAAATTTATTTTGAATTAAAAGTGTGTTGTCTTTAGATATGTTTCCTTATTTTGATTATTTATGTCTCAAAAGTTTATGTTTGAATTTTCATATCTTGATAAATGTATTTCTTACTCATGAAAAAAGTAAATTTATTTTGAATTAAATATGAATTATTTTTAGACATGTTTCCTTATTTTAATCATTTATGTCTCAAAAGTTTATATTTGAATTTTCATATCTTGATAAATGTATTTTTTTCCCATGCAAAAAATAAATTTATTTTAAATTAAAAGTAAATTATTTTTAAACATCTTTTCTTGTTTTAATCTTTTATGTCTCAAAAGCTTATATTTGATTTTTATATCTTGATAAATATATTTTTTTGTTATACAAAAAGTAAATTTATTTTAAATTAAAGACGAATTGCTTTTAGACATGTTTCCTTATTTTAATCCTTTATATCTTAAAAGTTTATATTTGAATTTTCAAATCTTGATTTCTCATCTAAAAAGTAAATTTATTTTGAATTAAATGTGAGTTGTTTTTAGACATGTTTCCTTATTTTGTTCTTTATTATTTGAGAAAATCTAAACAATTTTTTAATTTCAAACTTCATATTAACTCTTTCTTTAATGACTAGTTTGTTTAGAAGATGTATATATATAGGGTAAATATAGAGGCTCAAGAAAAAACAAACTTGATAGCACATTTAAATAAGAGTAAGAATGTTCAAAGTACTGGAAATGTGCTGGTTAGTAAAATTCTCAACCGTTAGTGATTTATTTGTAATTGTCTCTAATTATGAGTTTGATATTTTTATTTATTTGTTGTGTAAAGTGATTGAAAGAGCACAATAAATTAGTCACTTTATTCAAATACTGTCATTTGATCACTCAAGTGGTGTACATTTACGAAAATGGATTCATTTATACACATGCTAAAGTTTAATACGGCACGATAAGAACCTAAAATAATAATTTTAAATAGTTGAGATATCAAATTTTAATATTTTATATATCATCATATTTTTTTAATTATTAAAAAAACATCGTATGTATTAAACTAAAGAAAAATGTTAAATATAAAGACAAATTATTTCTTTCTATACATGGCAGCCTTTATATTTTTTTGTTTTTCAATTCTTTTGTTAAGTTAGTAAACAAGAAGCTGCCATCGTTCTTTATTCTTAACTTATTAAGTTTAATTGCACGTCTTTTACTTTTTGTATGGAATTGTTTAGTACCACCGAATATTGTTCTTTTTAACTTTTTTGTTCGAGAAAGAAACAGCTGTCGGTATTGTTGCTGTGAAGCCGTTGAATCCGAAGAAGATTAGACGTTGGATCCAAATCACACCAATTCCAAATGGTGACCCCACACACATTTGATCGATGATGGGTGAATTTGTAAATTCACACTTAGTCCCACGAGAGACTGGGTTTGGGAGTTTTCCATTTGTCTTGAAATTTGAACCATTTGGAAGGGGAGAAGGGCTATTGTAATACCCCGAGAGCCCAGAAAAATTAGTATATATCGAGGATAGTGTAAGAAAGGAAACAACACCAGCTGGATACCTTTTGGACTGAATGTTGGCAAAGAACTCCCAAGTTAAGCGTGCTTGATCTGGGGCAATCCAGGGATGGGTGACCCCCCTGGGAAGTTCGTGTAGGCCCATCAGGGTAAGTTGTTCTGGTCCTTCCTATCGCTCGATCGGGATGTTACAGTTGGTATCAGAGCCGACCCCCGAGCCTCTGAGCGCGGTGGTGGGGCAAACCTCAGCGAGGAGGCTGAGTCCCGATAGGGGGTGTGAGGCCCCTATGGGGGGTGCGTGTAGGCACCTTAGGCGAATCTCACATCGGCCATGCACGGGGAGAGATCTGGGACCGGTTGTAAGGTCGCATGACGAGGACGTCATGTGCTTAAGGGGGGGAGAATGTAATACCCCGAGAGCCCAGAGAAGTTAGTATATATCGAGGATAGTGTAAGAAAGGAAACAACACCAGCTGGATACCTTTTGGACTGAATGTTGGCAAAGAACTCCCAAGTTAAGCGTGCTTGATCTGGGGCAATCCAGGGATGGGTGACCCCCCTGGGAAGTTCGTGTAGGCCCATCAGGGTAAGTTGTTCCGATCCTTCCTATCGCTCGATCGGGATGTTACAGCTATAATGAATGATGGATCTGAAACCAATCCTCTCCCAGATCTATCTCTGAATACGTCTCTGGATACATATATTGAAGTAAGCTAATAGATCTGTTCAACTGATGTTGACACAAAGTTTAGAACAAGTGCAAATTTGTTATCATTTTAAGTATAAACAAACTACATGACATACATGTGAAAACTTATATTTACTTATTGTTTATTTCAAGCCAAGCCAATACTTATATTTAAAGTAAAGCATGCACCATCTGTCTATATTTGTATCAATTATTTTCACCTACAATATGCTATTCAACAGAGTTGACGGAACAGTTGATTAGTTATAAGAGTCATGTTAGTTATACATCATTTATGTACATCTTGAGCTAAATAATGCATATAAATATTTCTTGTCTCACTGTGTCTTAGGTGAGGGCATTTTAGATATTAAAATATCATTATGTAGCCCAAGATATACACTATGATGTATCAATAACATTTTTATAGTTATAAAGACACTTGAAGTCACAATTGACATATGAGTTTTGTTATATATATATATAAATGTGAGAAAAGGAAAAAGGGAGCTCTGTTATTTTGCCAGCTATTAGATGTAGGGATTGAACAAAAAATTGGTTAAATTGAAATAATCGAATCAAATTAGTCGAAATTCACAGTTCGGTTCGATTTAATTTGTAGGGCGATTTGGTTTGATTTATAAATTTGAGTTTTTTTTTTTTTTATTTCAGTTCGATTGGATTTAATTCAATCTCTTCACTAAAAAAAATAAAAATAACAAAATTGACTGAAAATGTCATTTTTATTCAAGTAAGCGATTTTTTAATCAAATAATATCACTTTTATTCGAGTACCAAATCTTTTTAATCGAATAATATTTTTTAAATAAAATCTGCTCATAAAAGTTAATCAAGTAAAAGTTATTCTTAATCAAATATGAATTTTTTAATCAAGTAGTACTTATACTTATTTTCAATCGAGTAATATTTCTACATTAAAATCTGCTCACAAAGATTAATCAAGTAAAATTTGTTTGTAATTAAGTAATATATTTTTTTTCTCGAGTTATGTTTATTTTACTTGAGTAACACTTATTTTCGATTTTTTTTTCTATTCTTTGGTCAATTTATTTTTTTTCATATTTGTTTGATCTTTTAGTTTTCAATTTGTTTTGATTTTGTATTTGTTTGGTTAGTTTATGGTACTAATTATATAATCTTTATTATATTATGGGATTATTTTATTCTATGCTTCGCTAGACCCAATCTTGGGTTCAACTGAATATGGGTTTAAGTTGTTATCAAAGATTACTAATTTGTCATAATCGAAACCCAAACATGCCTTTAATTTATTTTTTGTTTTCATCCTATTGTTATAATGAGAGAACTTTTTATTCATATATTGAAAAAGCAAAGCATTGTAATATCATTAATTTTGTTATATTTTCTGTGAATCATCAAATGTGGCCCATAGGATTGGGGGCCATTAGGCAATCATGGGCTGCCCTTTGGGCGCCTACTGGAGGGCCAATGTGCAACCACCTTTGGGCAGCCCAAGCTCTTGGTTTTCTGGCCTTTTGTCATGTTGCCTGTAGTCGTTCCTTTTGCACGATCTTATCCAGGCCGTCTGTGCTGCTTTATTGAGAGCAATCTCAGCCATTCAATCGCCTTATTTATCACGCCTTGAGATTGATGATTCGGTGGAGAGGAAAAGACTAAAGAACAAAGGGATTCGATGGTGGTCGTCATTTAGGGTTTCTTCAGTTTCTCTTTCCCTCTGTTCTCACTCTCTGTAAATGTTGTACAGTTCGTCTTCCCTTTTTCGTGTTATCTGGTTTTTGTCTTGATCAAATGTAAGCTCTTAATCTGTTAGTGATTCTGAGCGTTTTTATATTGAAAATCAGGTTTGTTTTTGGGGGTTTCGATTTCATTGTAATCGGATTGAATATATTAGTGGAGTGAGCTCTTCTCACCAGAGCTCAAGTGGACATAGCCCCTGTTTTGGGGTGAACCACTATAAATCTTCTACCTTTTGTTTTGTTTATGTCTTTATTTCATCAGAGTCGATTTTGACAGTGTGTGCGTGTGGAGATTTGCTATCTCTGTTTGTTCATAACAAATTTATTGTGAAAGATTTTTTCTGCACTAAAGTTGTATATATAAATACAGACCATAAAATCACTTAATATTAAAATTAATCTAAATCTCATCATCAAGTGATTTTGGTGATTATACTAATGCATATAATGTCAATTAGAGATGGTGACCAACTGGGGTGACCTTGCCCCGTCCTTGACTTTGAACCCTAATACACCGCCTCATACCCAAGTCGAACAAGGCTTTTCACCCCATTCTCTGCCCTAATAGGGTGCGAGGCGTGGTTAGGGTGCCCTGAATCCAATGCCTTTTTGCTAAACAAATAAAAATAAAATACCATATTATACACATGTAAATAGTTTCAACCTAGGATATATCCATCGTTATATATATACAAATAAAAAAAAATATTTCAAATCATATTGCATAATTTTTTATTTTTAAATAAAATAGAAAAGAATATTTTGGAATTCATCTTGGCAATGTTCTGTAACATCAAAATGATTTATTTACTTAATTAATAAAATATATAATATTTAGAAAAAAATTACTTTAAGATCGGACTGCATTTTCTTTTTTTGCAATCTGGGTTATAAAATGTTATAAATGATCTTTAATAAAGTGTATAAAAATAAAGAGTTCTTAAATGTATATTTAAAATGTTTCATAACTCTTTTAAAAAATAAGTACAATATGAACTGAAAATAGTCAATCTCTAATATTTGTATATATTCCTTTTTGTATACAATATTTTGACACTCATAAAATTATAATTATTTTTTTAAATAATTAAAAACACATTTTCATAAATTAACAATTATTTTTAGAAAATTATAAAATATTTTTTTTATGAAAACTAGTTGTCAAAATTAATTTTTTATGCTAATTTTTTTTATAATTTTTTATATTTTTGAAAATTATAAAAAAAAATTATGCTAATTCCTAAAAATTAATTGATAATTTTAAGAAAAAATATCATTAATTTTTTAAATAAGGATTTGTAAGTTTATAAATATTAAAAAAACTCTAAATCCCAAACATCAAAAATCTATAAATCACTAACCCAAAAAAATACTACATTCTTCTATTATCAATCACAAAATATAACGGAACTAATCTCCATAATTTCTCTATTGAACTCAAATCTATATCTCTCGCACTTTTTTATTTTTATCCTTTTTGTGTCTCAAGATAAATATTTAAAGTAATAATTTTTAATAATGGACATACGAAATCTTGATATTGTTGAATAATAGAAATCAAACGCCATATTTTTTATTTAGTGCGAGAGAGCAACAAACCAGTTAACATATTCAAATACTATAAATTGGTTATTCACGTGACATGTTACTTACAACAATATGTGCATTCATATATGCGCTAATATTCTGTCACGGTAAGAATTTAAAATAATAATTTTTAATAATTAAAATATCAAATATTAACATTTTGAATTTCAGAGAAATATAAATGCTAAGTACAAATATAAATTCTTTCCTTCTATATATGGAAACCATTATTCTTTTATTCTTTAGCTCTTTTGTTACGTTAAACAAGAGGCTTTCGTTTTTCTTTTATTCTTAATTTGTTGATTTTAATTGCATGTCTTTTACTTTTATTCTTTAATTACTTGTTTAGTTAGGAATATTTTGCTACCAAAAGATATTGTTCTTTTAATTTTTTGTCACACAAATATTCCCACCACTTGCATATATATATATATATATGTCCATATATAAGACAATTGAGCATGCCATTTCCTTTAGATTCATTACAAGTGATTGCCATCTTCAAAAGGAAGAACTCTCTTTACATATGATTGTTTGATTTCTAGATATGTTCATATATAGGGCCTAGAAAACACTTGACTCGTGATAGAAATACAAGAAGAGATTGAAGAGGAGAAGGTGAAGAACAAATGATTGAGAATACGGAGTAAGTAAGTATCGATAGTTTCCTCCGACATGTTTTATTCATTGTTTATGTTGTGGGGATGTCTCATCACGAGTGGTAGATTAGACTTTGTTATTTTGGGTTGATTCAATTTTCTTTGTGATGCTTGGAGTATGGCCTCTCTTGGAATTTTTTTAATAAATTCATACTTATAAAAAAAATATATTTGTACAAGATAAACACGTAAAAATTTGTGTAAACTCAACTATTAAAGAGGGTTAAAACTTTAATCATAAGGTAAAACTATAATATCTTAATACCATATTAATGAGAAATCTTTAATACTATGTAAATACCCCATTATTGAAAAATCTTTAATACCATGTAACTACACACAGATTAACAATAAATAAAATATTCATATGAATATAGAGTGCAAAAGCTAAGGACAATGGTCTAGATGAAAAAACCCTCAAGAGCCTATATCTTTAACTCGGCCAAAGCTTTCTCAACTTCATGTCAAAGATGGTTCTCATGCCAAAGATTTGTTTTTTTTTTTGGTTTTCTTTTTTATTATTCCCAAATCCTTCATAATGAAGAATTTGCTCAAATTTATGTTGAAATTATCATTTTAAACTCATGCCTAACAATGAGCATAACATCCATATAAAGTAAAAGGCTTGTAAAATCATCATTAGAAAACTTTTCCTAAAGACACAGGATCTTATGGGTGAGCACTATATACTCAGAAATATTTGTACTTCTAAATCAAACCCAAAATTTCAACTAATTTGGTTCAATTTTGGTTATTATTTTTTCAAATTTTGATTTTTGTTTTTCTAAGATGGCTTAAACATTACTTAATTAATTTAAACATATTAAATCCTAAATAATTAATTAGAAGAGAAATATTAGGATAGAATGACCCATCTTAAAGTGATAACAAGCGAGATGAATTTTAGTTAATTTTTATGAAATAATATATAGGTTACTAATACTAGTTATTTAATGTTGTAGGGAAAGGTTTCAATTCCAGGGTGGATCTCAGTTAAAGGCGAAATCGATATTAATAGCATTGTGAGTATATATTATTATTCATATTTTGATTGGATTTTAATGGTTAAAAGTCTGATCTTTCATGAATTAAATTAAGACGTGTATTTTTAAATTGAATTGTGTATATTTATTTATTTTAATTTTTCATGAATTTCTTTCTGACAATGAAGCCATTTATATATATTCATGCATTATTGTCATATTCAAAAGAATTTTGGAAGGCCTTGAATTTATAAAGTAAAGAGTTTTTAAAAGAAAGCATGAGAAAATTTAATTTTAAAATCTCGTGGATCGGCTGTTGCTCCAAATTTAGAAAAGACTTGTCAAATAATCTGATTGGTTCAGGGAATGTTAGGGCCAAATATATATTAATACTATGTGTGTCAATGCAAGCTTTTGCTTTTTTATAATATGTAAATACACATGGATTAGCCCCCCGTGCGTAGATCAACTGGTAAAAGAAGAATCACTAGAGTGTTGCTCTTTGAGTCTTTAGGTTCCGTATTTAAGTTCTGATCAGTAGATAGTTCAGCAAGTAAGGAATGACCTTGAAAATAAAAAAATATTTGTCATCTTTATGTTTGTAGTTGTGTTAGGGGTTGAAACTCGTCTGTTAGGTTCCTTGATTTATTTCTTCTATTGAAATCATGGGACCGAACAGCAGGAATACTTGTGATGGTACGATAACAAAAAAAAAAAAATACACATATTGACAAAAACTAAAATATCCCTATGAATAGAGTACAAAAGCAAAGCAGAATGCAAAGCAGAATGGTTTAGATGAAAAAGATCCCTTAGATAACCAAAGCTTTATGTTCTTTTTGTCAAAAATGATTCTCATGCCAAATATTTGTTTTTTTTTTTCTTGTTTTTTTATTAGTCTCAAATCCTTCGTAACAAAGAATTTGCTCAAATTTACTTAAAATTATCGTTTTAAAGTCATGCCTCACAATTAGCATATCGTCTACATAAAGTAAAAGGCTTGTAAAATCATTATTAAAAAGTTTTTCCTAAAGAGATAGGTTGATAACTTAACTCCTAGCAAATATACAACTCCTATAATTTATATGAGTTCAAGTATCGATCTCTTAGGAACTAACCTATTTAACTATTGAAATTATATAATTAATTATTTTAATTAAACCTATCAAATATTAATAATTTGATTAAACTAATCAATTAAATAATAAAATAAAATTTATTTAGAAGGAAAATTAAATAAAAGAAATTAATTGATTTTAATAAGACACTAGTATAAACCTAGCTATGCATTGCAAATTATGAATTTTAGGTGAATGAATTGATAAATTAAGTGTGTTACGCCCAAATTTTCTAATGCGTTCCTTATCATATATGTAGATTATAACAAGTCTATTCCCATTTGATAACTTTCTATATCTCTATGAAAGTTTAGTTAAATAAAAACGCATTACGATTTGTAAAATTCGAGATTTATATATCACCTTATTTATAAAAATCGCACAAAAAAATCGAATTCTATCTCTAGTCGATTTTTATTTTACGGTGTATAATGTCTATGACGCAATCCCAATCTATCTCCTTCCCATCTCAATATTAGGTATCAAATCATGTAAATAATGGTCAATAATTTATAACTATTAAATCTAATACCACACAATTTAACATAATTTAAATTATTCAATCACATAAAATCATAAAAAAATACACCATTACAGTTTCCACGGCCTTAGTTTAAATAAATTAGTTCATAATGGAATTAATTAAAATCAAAATTATATAGTTGGATCATAATGAAATTAATTAAATATAAAAGAAAAAGAAGCTCTCTGGCCAGATCTGAATCAAATCTAAATAAACGAATTCTGAATCAACGGATTGCCAGGTTGCTACAGCCTCGCCTTGCGCGCCAACAGCTGCCTCAGCCACGCCTGCTGTAATATTTTGTCCGCCAACTTAATCCAAATCTTCATCCCAATATTAATATTATAAATTAATTTATAATATCTTCTTTAAACTTCAATCCTTTAAATTTAATTTCTTTACTTGTTTCTTACAAAAAGATATTCAAAATATGAAAAATTCATAAAAACTTACACTTTAAGTCAGAAAAAATAACATAAAATTAATCTCAAAATTAAATAAAAATACGTATAAAAATAAATCCTATTGTTGGTCTTATGGGTGAGCAGTGTTCAGACATATTTGCACTTTCCAATCAATCCAAAAATTTCAACTAATTTGTTTAGGTTATTTGGTTCAATTTTAGTTATTATCTTCTGAAATTTTGGTTTTTATACCAGTTAGAAGAAAAATATTAGGATAGAACAACCCATTTTAAAATGATAACAAGCGAGACGAATTTAATTTTTATGAAATAGTGTATTATATACTAATACTAGTTATTTAATGTTTTTAGGTGTTTCAATTTGTTTCAATGTGGGTCTCAACTCAACCAATAGTTAATTGTAATAGCACTCTAAGTATATGTTATTCATACTTTAATAGGATTTTATATATATTCATGCATTGCTTCTATATTCAGAAGGATTTTATAAGGTTTAGAATTCATAAAGTAAAGAGTTTTTAAGGGTAACACAATCAAAATTTAATTTTAGGACATTGTAGATCAAGCGTTGCTCCGGATTAAGCAAAAACTTGACAAATACCCTGATGGGTCTCCGATATGGGAGAGGCAAATATATCTCAATACTTTGTTTGTGGGTGACCTTAAACCAATATTGGTCAGTATTGGTAAAAATCACCCAGACACAATCAAGTTGGAGGCGTATAAGCTCAAGTACTTGAGAGATTTTGTTGAACGCACAAATACCAGTGTGGAGGAACTTCTAAGGGCCACTCAATTGTATTTCAAAATGGTCGCCCGTTTGAATTTGGAAGGTCAGAGTGACCCTAAAGTGTTGATGGAAAGGGCGATTCTTGATGGTTGCTTTATCATTGAGTTGTTTCTAAAAAATGACAAGCGAGAAGACGGGCTTCCTTTTGAGTCAGAACAGGTTCTGTATGCCTTAAATCGAGACCTGATTCTAATCGACAACCAGATGTCCGGCTCGGTCTTACAAATCTTGATCGACGTGTGTAGCCTTTCAAAGAAATCGGATCAAGATTATGACGAGAAGCTCAAGCACTTCTACAGAATGGCCCGGAAGTTTCTAGAGCGTATTGTTCCAGACCAGAAACTATACCAGCCATTTGCCGACATTGATGATCAGTTTGAGGATCTCCTAAGCATAGTATATGACGATTTGAATTGGCCATTGCCCCACCAAGCTAATAGTAATGTTGAAGTTGGGGATGATAAATGGTACTCGGTGAAATCTGCAACTAAGCTTGAAAAGCTTGGAGTGGAGTTCAAAATGATCGAGATAGACAATTTTGTCGACATAAAGTTTACGCATAAGGTATTGAAAATCCCATGCATACGCATTCGATATGGCACACCATATTGTATCAAGGTATTGCTCGAGTATGAGCAAAGTCATCGCGAGAGAAAATACCTTAACTACCTATGGTCAGTGCCGGACCTGAGTTTTTGGGGCCCTGAGGCGAGACGTAAAAATGGGCCCCGAATTGTATAATAAAATATAAAAATAAATAAATATTTATACCATAAGAATAATTTTTTTTTTAAAATTACCAATTAAAAATTACCATAAACGAAATGAGACGAATGATACTACCATAAATGAAACGAAATGAAGAAGCAACTAACGAAATGAAGAAGCAACTAACCACTGAAAGTTGAAGCAGATCTGGAGTTAGAGCATCTGAGAAGCAGATCTAATTTGATGACCCAATCGGTAATCAAGAGGTAGCGAGCCACCAGCCACAACCCACAAGGGCGAGCGACGGAGGGCGATGGCGAGACAACAACCGAGCAGAGCAGCAAGAGGCGGGTGATGCTTGCTGGGTGAGCGCCCGAGCAGCGAGCCACCGGCCACGAGGGCGAGGCAAGTCGCTGAGGACGAGCCATCGCCAATCGAGTAGCGAGAGTCGAGAAAGTGAGGGTGAAGGGCGAGGAGCAACAAGAAGAGAGAGAGGCAGCGAGCTACCAGCAACGAAGCAGCAGCGAGAAGCGAGAGTGAGGGCGAAGGTGAGGCGCGACGGAGCCAAAGAAGTAGGGCTAAGGTAGCGAGTGAAAGAGAGAGAGGGAGAAGGGTCGCGAGAAGGGGGGCGAGGGCGAGGCGCGACGGAGCCAAAGAGGAAGGGTTAGGGCAGCGAGCGAAAGAGAGAGAGGGAGAAAGGTCGCGAGAAGGGGGTGGGCGGGTGGAAAAAGCATGGGGCCTGAGTTGTGAAATTTCCATGGGCCCCTAGTTGTGAAATTTACATGGGCCATTTTCAATTTATGGGCTCCTAAATTGTTGAATTTCCATGGGCCCTGAGGTAGCTGCCTCATGGGCCTCATGGAAGGTCCGGCCCTGCCTATGGTTCATGAACAGTCTGATAAAAATCCCCTAATGATGTTCAGCTACTTCGCGAGAAAATGATCATTGACAACCAATCAGAGCTACCTAATGATGCCACAATTCATAAATTTTTGAAAGATTTGGTCAAGTCTCTAGCACTCTATCCCAATAACTTCAGCTACATCCAACTTTGCATGGATCTTGATGTGGCACCACCTAAAATTACCAAAATACCCTTACGCGCCAACGGTCTTACCCGCCACGTGGATCGCTTGAGAGACTGACACGTGGCTGGTCAACAATCTGGAGCGGAGCCCGAGAAATTCGGGTCGGGCCGTAAGACCCGTTCCACCTTGACCGAGATTCTCGGGAGTCGTGCCCCCGCTCAACACGAGTTTATCCCGGGTACCTCATAACGGGTCTACATATAAAAGGACAAGAATCCTCACCAGGTAGGCCAAGTTCCACAACTCTTACATTTATTGTGACTTGCATTTACTCTACTAATTTGAGCGTCGGAGTCCACCCAGGGGGACCCTAGCCCTGCCACTCCGTTGTCTTGCAGGTCCTATCACTGAGGTCCGACATCGCCAAGTCCGAGGTCCGATTCCCGAGGTCCATTCGCAGAGGTAGCACGTGGTGGTCGGTCCCAAAAACCATTATCATTTGGCGCCCACCGTGGGCCAGACGTCCAGACTTGCCAACCTCTTCTTTCCCTACCTCGCACTTCGGACTTCAACTCCTCACCTCGGACCTCGGTCTTTCCACAAGTATCACACGACTTTTGCTCCTGACCATAACTGCCCACATGGCTCCTCGAAGGGATGTGACTCGAAGTCAGGCTGGAGCTAATTTAGAGGTCCCACTGCAAGGGGAGAATCTACCACCTCCAGCCAATCCAGTACCAGAGGATCGACTCACTAGGCTGGAGAATCAGGTCCAACAATTAACAGAATTGTTGACTGGCTATTTGCACCAGAATGAACAACATCGTCCGCACGTGCCCTCTCAGCCGGCGGAGCACCAGTCACCTCCTCTTACTCGGGAGCCTTATCAATCCCGTCAGTCAGGCTAGGAAATCCACCCCTCTGAGGCGGCAGGATCTACTTCTTCCCCCTCACGAGGAGGAGGAACTTCGCAAGAGAGGCAATTACGTTTCCTGGAGAGGCAAGTTCAAGAACTCAAAAAAGGAAAGGAAGAGCTGCCCCACCTTGGCTCTAACCAACCCTTGAGCAAGGGTATCATGTTGGAGGTCCCACCAGAAATGTTTCGTATCCCATCCATCAAGCTCTATGATGGAAACACTGACCCCTATGATCACGTAGAACTTTTCTCCTCCCACATGCTGGTGCAATCAGGATCTGACGCGATGTGGTGCTGGGCATTTTTGGCTACTTTGGGAGGTCATGCCAGAACGTGGTACTCCTGCCTTCCCCATCATTCCATCAACAGTTGGGAAGAGCTGAAGACTTGTTTCCTAGCCCATTACGCTCCCTTAAAGCGCCACCGGGAGTCTTCCATGGCTGTGCTGAACATCAAGCAAAATCAGGGTGAATCCCTAAGGGATTTCGTGGCTAGGTTTAATGAGGAGGCATTGAGCATTGACGAGTTTGATCAACGGATCGTAATGGTGGCTCTCCAGAATGGCTTGAGGGCTGGACCATTCGCTCAGTCCTTGGCTAAGACTCCACCTCGTACTTTCACAGAAGCCCTTACACGGGCTAATAAGTACATCAATGTGGAAGAGGTGATGAAGGTAAAGAGCGCTGAACAGCCTGACAAGAAAGAAAGAGAGAAGGAGAAGAAAAAGCCGATGGTGGAACAGAAGACAGACTACCCCCCCTCCCGAGCTCCAGATCGCCCGGGTTTAGGGGGTGCACGGGGAAGCCGGTGAGTTACACTCCCCTCAATGCTAGTTGAGCAGAGATACTCTTGGCACTGAAGGACAAGAATTACTTGCGACGTCCTCCCCCACTAAAGTCTCCACCCAACACTAGAAGCAAAAAGAAGTATTGTCGTTTTCACTGCGACCACGGCCATGAGACAGAGGACTGCATCCAATTGAAAGAAGAGATACAAGAGCTTATCCACAGGGGTTACCTCCAGGATTTCGTTAATTGAGGAGGTGTGAACTTGGGCAGGGTAGAATCCCAACCAGAGCACAGAAGAAGGTCCCCTACTCGTGATCGCTTTCGAGAACGAAGTCAAACACCGCCCCGGAGAGAAGGAAAACAGCCCATCGATGAGGGAGTACAGAAGTTTATCTTATACACATTGGTGGCGGGAACAGTTCCAGGGTCTCACTCAACTACTGCCAAGAGCGTGGTAAAGGAGAAGGTGGTCATCACATTCTCCGAAGAGGATCTTCCGAGCTACCCCAACTATCAGATCCGTTGGTGATCACTGCTCAAGTAGGAGAGTGGGAGATGAGGCGAATCCTTGTGGACCCGGGTAGCTCTTCAGAAATTCTTTACAAGAGGGCATTCCTAGGGATGGGGTTCACTCTCGAACAACTGAGGCCAGTTCATGTCCCCTTGGTTGGTTTTGATGGAATGGTGATTCACTTCGAGGGGTTGATCCGGCTACCCCTAACAGTCGGTAGTGGTTGTCATAAACCCCAGGTGACGTTGGATTTTTTGGTCGTTGATGTGCACTCGGCATACAATATGATCCTTGGTAGGTCCGGGCTTAGTGCCCTAAGGGCGGTACCAAGCACATATCACATGGTGTTGAAATTCCCTACTCCAAGAGGGATTGGCAAGGTAAGAGGGGACCAACGGCAGGCTAGGGAATGCTACGTAGCCTCTTTGAGTGCCACTATAGCCAAGGGGTCAGAGTCAGACTCAAGGCCGAACCAGGATACTATCCCTCAAGACGGTTAAGGCCAGATAGAAACAAAACAGGGAAAAGCCTTAAGTATAGGAGTAGGTCAAAGATCGGCAAGGGGGGAGGGACAGAGTTCCGCCACTCCCCCCATGGTGGTTACCAACTTCATCTTGGAAGGTCCGAAGGAGCCCAAGACCTCAGAGCCGGTGGACGAGCTCGAGGAAGTCTTGCTAGGGGAAAAGCCCGATCGGGCGGTGCGAATCAGTTCCAAGTTACAGGAGCCCGTGCGGTCCGAGGTCCTTTCACTCTTGTGCCGGTATCAGGACGTGTTTGCTTGATCTACACTAGATATGCCGGGGATAGACCCGGCTGTCATGACCCACCGCTTGGGACTCTACCCTGATTGAGTGCTGGTGAGGCAGAGGAAGAGGAAGTTTGCCCCAGAGCGGGCTAGAGCTATAGAGGCTGAGGTGGAAAAGCTTATGGAGGCTAATCATATTCGAGAGGTCGACTATCCAGAGTGGTTAGCCAACGTGGTCCTTGTTTCTAAGGGGTCGGGAAAATGGAGGCTTTGTATTGATTTTAAAGATCTTAATAAGGCCTTCCCCAAGGACAGTTACCCTCTGCCCAGGATTGACGCGTTGATTGATGGAACAGCGGGATGTCAGCTGATGAGTTTCTTAGATGCATTCCAGGGGTACCACCAAATCCCATTACACCCTGAGGATCAGGAAAAGACTGCCTTTATCATAGATAAGGCCATCTATTGTTATCGAGTCATGCCCTTTGGGTTGAAGAACGCTGGAGCTACATATCAGAGGCTAGTCAACAAGCTGTTCAAGGCTTAGCTCGGTCGAAACATGGAGGCTTACGTTGATGATATGTTGGTCAAGAGTCTCTTGGCTGAGCAGCATCCAAACGACTTGGAGGAGTGCCTCCAGACCTTGCGCCAGTATCAGATGAAGCTCAACCCGGCTAAGTGTGCATTAGGGGTGACAGTTGGTAAATTCTCGGGGTTCATGGTGCATTACCAGGGTATTGAGGCTAACCCCTCGAAAATAAAAGC
This sequence comes from Diospyros lotus, assembly GCF_014633365.1. Lineage (NCBI taxonomy): Eukaryota > Viridiplantae > Streptophyta > Magnoliopsida > Ericales > Ebenaceae > Diospyros > Diospyros lotus. The sequence goes on along the minus strand of NC_068346.1, from coordinate 30,252,198 downwards.
CATTCTCGAGATGCCTTCTCCTCGTAGTATCAAGGAGGTGCAGAGACTAATCGGGAGGATAACGGCATTAGGGAGGTTTTTGGCAAGATCTGCGGAGAGGCAATTTCCATTTTTTAAGGCCTTGACTTGGGTCCAGAATTTTGCATGGACAGAGGAGTGCTAGGAGGCGTTTGAGCAACTGAAACAGTGTCTAGTCTCCCCCCCAGTCCTAGCTAAGCCACAGCTGGGAGAGTCACTATACATTTATCTGGCTGCCTCGGATGAGGCCGTCAGTTCGGTTTTGGTACGGGAGGAGGACAAAGTTCAAAAGCCGGTCTACTATGTGAGCAAGAGATTGGCTGGAGCCGAGATTCGTTACACTCCAACAGAAAAGTTGGCCTATGCCCTAGTCATCTCCGCTCGAAAGTTGAGGCCCTACTTCGAGGCACACCATGTTATCGTCCTATCAAGTCAGCTATTGAGGCACGTATTGGCAAAGCCAGACTTGTCAGGGAGGATGCTCAAGTGGGCAGTGGAGCTAAGTGCCTTCGACATCGACTATCGACCTCGGCCAGCTATCAAGGCACAAGCTCTTGCTGACTTTATCGTGGAGGGAACCCTGCCAGTGGAAGCAGATCAAGGGGTTTCTCAGACTTGGACTCTCTCGGTGGATGGTAGCTCCAGTGTCGGAGGCAGCGGTGCGGGATTACTACTCTAGGGCCCCGATGGTCAGGCTTGGCCATATGCCCTCCACTTCGAATTCAATGCCTCCAATAATGAGGCTGAGTACAAGGCGCTCATTGTTGGGCTCAGACTAGCAGAACAGATGGGAGTCAGGGATTTGGAGGTATATTCTGACTCGAATTTAATTGTGCAACAGGTCACAGGAGAGTTTGAAGCCCGGGAAGACGCCATGGCCCAATACTTGGCGATAGCCAAGGATCTTATGGCACGGTTTCAAGCAGTAAAAATCAATCATGTTCCACGTGCACAGAACGCAGTGGCGGATGCTCTCTCGAGGATAGCTGCTTCCTCCTTCCCCAAGACTTCCCGAGTTGTCTACATGGAATCGTTGCCCCAAAGGAGTATAGAGACAGAAGCGGAGCAACTATGCGTGGAAGGGGCAGAAGTTGGTTGGATCCCATAATAGCATATCTGACCAAGGGATGGCTCCCAGAGGAGGAACAAGAGAGTCGGAAACTCAAGCGCCAGGCTGCCAAGTTTCTACTGGTCGGATCATACATTTACAAGAAATCCTTCACTCAACCACTGTTAAAGTGCGTTGGGCCTGTCGAGGCTGACTACATCCTAAGGGAGATCCACGAGGGGATTTGCGGCAGTCACATCAGAGCTCGGTCTCTTTCCCAGAAGGCACTTCGACAGGGGTATTATTGACCAACAATGATGAGCGACGCAGTGCAGGTGGTCCGGACCTGCGAGAGATGCCAAAGAACTTCCAACCTAGTTCATACCCCAACAGCTGAACTCACCCACCTGGCCTCACCTTGCCCATTTTCCAGGTGGGGAGTAGATATCCTCGGGCCCTTCCTGTTAGCGGCTAGACAAAACAAGTACCTGATAGCGGCCATCGACTACTTTACTAAGTGGGTGGAGGCTGAGCGTTTGGCAACTATTACAGGCCGGAAGGTAAAGTAATTCCTCTGGAAACCATCATTTGTCGGTTTGGTATTCCAAGGGTGATAATAACGGATAATGGCACCCAATTCGAGGATTGATCGGTGCAAGAATGGTGCCGTGAGTTGGGGATCAAGCAGCATTTTACCTTAGTGGCCCATCCCCAAGCTAACGGGCAGGTAGAGCTAACGAACAGAACCATTTTACAAGGACTTCGGGCTCAGGTTGACAAGACGGACGGTCGGTGGGTAGATGAGCTCCCCAACATACTATGGTCCTACCGAACTACGCCGCGAACGGCTACGGGAGAATGTCCTTTCACGTTGTGCTATGGCTCGGAGGCTCTTATCCCGGTTGAGATTGGGGTGATGAGCTACCGAGTGGAGCATTTTGATCCGGAGGTTAACGAGCAAGGGCTAAGGTGCAACTTGGATATGATGGATGAGCTCCGAGACCTGGCACGAATTCGACAAGCCGCGTATAACCAGCGCATTGCTAGGTACTACAATCGACGAGCCCACGCTAAGAGTTTCATGCCGGGAGATCTTGTGTTGCGACGGTTCGACGTGAGTCATCCTCGGGATACGAATAAACTAACTCCGAATTGGGAAGGACCGTATCGAGTGGTGGAATCCTTAAGTCCGGGGGCATATCGACTAGAAGACATGGAAGGCAAGCCCCTGAAGCATACTTGGAATGTGCAAAACTTAAGGAAGTTTTATCAATGAGCAAGGGAATTCCTTGAACCTCTTTGTACTTTTCTTTATGACTAATGGCAATATTTCGGATTCTCTCCATCTATGAGCAATTTCACAAAAGACAACACTTCGCCAAAGAGAAATCCAAGGGTCACGAGCCCTAGGCCGTCCTCAAAAGTGGACTAATGGCCACGGAAAAACTCTAGCCCAACACCCTCCTCTGCGAGGGAGTGGCTAAAATCCAAGGGTCATGAGCCCTAGGCCATCCTGAAAGGTGGACTAATGGCCACGAAAAATCTCTAACCCAACACCCTTCTCCGCGAGGGAGTGGCTAAAATCCAAGGGTCACGAGCCCTAGGCCGTCCTGAAAGGTGGACTAATGGCCACGGAAAATCTCTAACCCAACACCCTCCTCCGCGAGGGAGTGGCTAAAAACCAAGGGTCACGAGCCCTAGGCCGTCCTGAAAGGTGGACTAATGGCCACGGAAAATCTCTAGCCCAACACCCTCCCCCGCGAGGGAGTGGCTAAAAACCAAGGGTCACGAGCCCTAGGCCGTCCTGAAAGGTGGACTAATGGCCACGGAAAAACTCTGCCCAACGCCCTCATCCGCGAGGGAGTGGCTAAAAACCAAGGGTCACGAGCCCTAGGCCATCCTGAAAGGTGGACTAATGGCCACGGAAAAACTCTACCCCAACGCCCTCCTCCGCGAGGGAGTGGCTAAAATCTATGGGTCACGAGAGAACCGGAGGTCCGAGAAGCCCCCCTCAACTATACAATGGATCGGGGTGCAACTAGTGTCTTGACCCATATGTCCACGTCCACAATCAAGAAATGAGGAGTCAAAATGGAATGACATTGTATAAAAGTACGATGGTCCAATACATGCTGATAAATGAAGTACAAAAAACCCTAGCTAGAAAAAAGAAGAAAAAAAACTCAAGCATGAGGCGGAGCATCGTCACCGTCAGCCATCTTCGAGTCCTCCATCTCGGCCACGATTTCTTCAACAGATCGAACATTAGACATATCCAAATCTGGATGTACGCGGAGTACCTCAGTGGCATGGGTCTGAAATCCCTTAGTCCAAGCTTCCTGCAAATTTTGCTGGATGAACTCCTCCATCTCAGGAAGTTTGATGGGTTCAGCATACTTGCGCTCGTACCCAGGAATAACTGAGTTTGCCTGGGACAACTTTGAGCTCGCCTGGGATATCTCCGCCTCAAGCTCCTGAATGCGTTGGTCCAAGGATTGCCGCTCAGAGGACAGCTCGTCCAAGTTCTTCCTCTAGCTCTCTAATAAGTTGTCCATCTTCTGCAACTGGGTGTCCAGCTCCAAGGTTTTCCGGGAAGTTTGGAAAAAACGTCCAGAAAAGTCTGAGACTAGCGTGACCACCTGTAATGAATAAGACAAGTAAGGGCAACACAGCTAGGGTGAAAAAGTGTCGATAAAGTAGAGGAAATTACTTGAGCCAAATGCTTGTACAAGGAGGCCTCCACTGCCTCCGAGCACTGTTCAGCTAGCATTTGACAGTCGACGGGGGTGGTGAAGTGGTGAATCATGCGTCTCGCCACCTGACTATGCTGACTGAGGTCGTTTTACTTCACACCCCAGTCAGGAATATAGTCTGGATAGTGTGGGGGGGACTCAGGGGCTGGCATGGGCTGTCTTGGAGGTTGGGAGGTCCTCTTCCTCCTAGTACGGCTAGGCTCCCCTTCCTCAGCTGGGGGGGATCCAAGGCGGCATTTTCTCTCGTAGGAGCAGGGCCGCCATCATCCTCGGCGGGTCTTCTTTTGTTTTTCCCCCAGATAAAAGCGGTACTCACCATTTCAGCTGCAAAGGTAAAGACAGGACATCAGTGGTAAGAAAAACAACAAGTCAAAACGTATGAAAATAGGGGAAAATAACTACCCAAAGTGACATCGGGCTCGGAGCAAGTGTAAGTGGATAAACCCCCCAAGTACAAGGTACGGTCACATATCAAGGCCCGAGTGCTGATGGGGTTCAACTCCCTCAAGGTCTGAATATTATGAAGCTCGCCTTGCGTGATCCCTCGACTACGGACTTTTGAGGGCTGGAAAGCCCACTCGACTGGCACCCCGAAGCTGACCCCCCTGTCTTTCAAGCCAGCAAAGAAAAATCTACTCTTCTATCGTTTTACCGAGGTGGGGTTATCAGCTATGAACTAACGCTGATTGAGGAGAGAGAAGGCGAACCGAGGTTCGACTTTACTAATAGGGATTACCTTGAACATCCAAAAGAAGAGTTGGGCGGTAGGCTCAATGTCTCGAGCTCGACAACAGAGAACGAAGGTAACTAAGCACCTCCAACCATTGGGAGTCAGCTGAGAGGGGCATAACCCCACGACAGAGAATACCTCAACTAAGGGGGCCGCTAGGGGAAACCTGAGGTCGGCAACGAGGGCTTGCTCGTACACGGTGATACAACCATATGGGGCCTGGTGAGCCCTTAGACCTCGCGGTTCACTGTACCAATACTCATCATGAATAAGGTGATATTTTCTAAAGAGGGAAAACAGTTCTCTCTCAGTTATGGTAGAGTGGTCCATGGTCAGATCCTCGGGTAAGTTTTCTAAATTGGGATCACTACTCACATGGGACTCCGAAGAGGGATGAGGTGAAGCTCCTTCAGGTCTCTTAAGTTTTTCAAGCCTACGAAATGGGCCATGAGAGGGACTGGATAACTTGATATTCGATTCCTCGCTACTAGAGCTAGTTTTGGAGGTTTCAGACTCAGAGGAATTAGATGAGGAAGACATGCTAAAATTACGAATAAAAATAGCCAAGAAGAGACCACTGACCATGAGAATGAAGGCAGAGATCAGGGAAGGAAAACCACAACTAGGCTCGAGTCTAAGGGAGCTCAGCAAAGTTTAGCCCGGGAAATCTCGAACTACGCCTGCAACAAAGAGAGATCAAAGAAACGGGTCAATCGAATTAAGCCTTATTTTAAAGCATATTTTGTTATTATTAGCAAAAATATAATAATAATAATAATAAACAACCATAATGGGAGTGGGGAAAAGCTCAAGGGTCGGCCATGGCCGACCCAATGCTCACCCAGCTACATATATATTATTTATATATACTTAAAAAAAAAAAAAGCCCAAAAGGAAGGGGAGGTCGGCCATGGCCGACCTCTGGCGCATATATACATATATATATAAATATATGTATCATATATATATATATATAAAGGGGGGCCAAGGGGCTCCCCAGGGGAGCTCGGCCATGGCCGAGCTGTGGCCGAGGCTGAGCTCTGGCCAGGCCAGGCCGACCTCGGCCAGACAATTGCCTGGCCGAGGAAGAAGAAGAAGTTTTTTTTAAAAAAAAAAATGAGCAAAGGAAAAAGCAAACAAGCAGTAAAAAGTGATGAGGAAACAAAAGAGCAGGGGAAAGACTAACCTCGAGAAGTTGGGTGCTTGTCTTAAAATGATAATTGTGGGGTGGGGTCTTAGGGCTTATATAGAGGGGACTCAAGGGGGGTGAAAATTCAAAATGATGAATTTTTCCCTCCAAGTGAATTTTTCCCTCCAACCAAGGACCCCCTATAATTTCAAGGTAGTAAATGAGGTTGTTAGGTATTAATCTCAAGTTTAAAGACGCTCTTGTGCGTCTTGAGAAAAATCAACAGTCAAGTAACCTTAAAAACTAAGCTACTCCTCGACCCAGTAAGATTCTCAACTAGGCTCAAGGAGTGGGGGGCAAGTGATGTGGCACCACCTAAAATTACCAAAATACCCCTACGCGCCAACGATCTTACCTGCCACGTGGATCGCTTGAAAGACTGACACATGGCGGGTCAACAATCTAGAGCGGAGCCCGAGAAATCTGGGCCGGACCGCAAGACCCGTTCCACCTTGACCGAGATTCTCGGGAGTCGTGCCCCCGCTCAACACGGGTTTATCCCGGGTACCTCATAATGGGTCTACATATAAAATGACAAGAAACCTCACCAGGTAGGCCAAGTTCCATAGCTCTTACATTTATTGTGACTTGCATTTACTCTACTAATTTGAGCGTCGGAGTCCACCCCGGGGGACCCTAGCCCCGCAACTCCGTTGTCTTGCAGGTCCTATCACCGAGGTCCGACATCGCCAAGTTCGAGGTCCGATTCCTGAGATCCATTCACAGAAGTGACACGTGGTGGTCGGTCCCAAAAACCATCATCAGATCTGAATTCGCATTGCAGTGATAGGCAAAACACTCGGAATTGGATAGCAAAATTGAGGGGGGATTTCAACTCTAAGATGATGAAGTTCAAGATTGGTGGCTGCTTCATGCTGGTTCTCACTTTAGTACAAACTGTATTTACCATTGCTTCTAATTTTGAAGGCAAGTAATTAAGTACCATTTAACATTGATTTCTCAACCGCACCACATAAGTCTTTTGAGGGGGGGCACTAATGGGCATGAATTTAGTTTTTTCTCTCATCAACTTACCCTAATGGGCACTTGATGACTTGTAATTGAGTGTAGTGCTTCTCCTTTCTTTGGTTGTTTCCATTGAATGAGGATTAGCAGTAATTATATAAATGCATTTTATTGTTAAATTGTTCAAAACAGGATGTATTTAATTATTATCAATCAATAAAATTGTTTTGGCCATAAATTTAAGATATAATAAATATACATTAATGATGAGTGCTGAAAATAACTTTTTAGTTGTTATTTTTCTTTTCCTAAATAAAATATATAAAAGGTAAAATTCAAGAATAAACATGAAAGGCCCGTGCAATAACGTAAACCTTAAGAAATAAAGTATTTCAAAAGAGAATTTATTTGGAACGTTTGATAATTATAGTATAATTATTATTTATTTATTTTTAAGAAAAATTCAAACAAATTAGGATTTGGTGTATTGGTAATCGGGGAGTTCATAAATCCAAGTGGGCTACCTGTTTTATTTATTGGGTAATAAGTTTTTGTTTTTATAATGTTGACTTGGAGTGTGAACGGTTGAAATACCCACTTCACCCCTTAGCCCAATGAGCCAATATTTTTTTTTTTCTTTTAACAAAAATGTGCAAGATGCGAGCTGCTGTGAATGGATATGGCTTTAATAATCATTCAATTTATTTTTCTATAAATTTGAGGATGTACAAATAATTATTAAATTGTTGAATATATATTTTAATTTTTTAAGTAATTAAAAATGTATATTTATACCTATTATTATATAAGTAAATACTTGTTTTAGTGTTATAACATTTTATTAATAAAGTGTTATCTTAATATATATATATATATATTTTAAAAATATAAAAATTAATTATATTAACAATATTTGAACTCATAATTCCTTAATAATAATTAATTTATCAAATAATTTACCACTACATTGATAAAATGGAAGTGCAATGGCACACAACAAAAGAGGGGTGAATTGGTTATTTTTAAAATTAACTTTCAAAGCTTTAAAAAAAACAACTCATTTTAAAACAAACCATAATAAAACAAACAATTCAATTCATTATTAGCAGCGAAAACTAAATTAAGGTTCAGTTACACTTCCAATATCTCATAAGTTTGGGGCTCAAAGGCAGTACAAAATAATTAAGAGGCTCTAATGTTAACTAACAAAATGAAAATCATTTCATCTCAAGCCCCACCAAAATGCAAAACAGGATCTTCAAATTAGGACGCATCTTCGTACACCTCTATCCCTAAGCTTTAGTCCCACTGGACTCACCCCCAAAACCGATCTTCCCTTTACCTAGAATGGCAAAGAAGATCAAGTGAGCTACAAGATTCAGCAAGTTCTAGGAACAATGAACAATGAATAGGAATCAAGAATATGATGACACCAAAAAGAGTAATCAAGAACTCGATAGTTTTATACAAGATTCGCAATTTAAGACTTGATCAATTCCAAGTTAAATGTATCACACCACCATATATCACCATGCAATGTGCATATAAAATTAAGTGCCAGAATCTAATCTTGTAATCTCGCAAGCCATCAATTAACACATGCCAAAGTGCATCATGTAAATAAAAATTCACCAAAAATATGAAGCCAATCTACCAGAATATGGCCACCTCATCCCGCGCTAGGTGCTCTAGGGTACCCTTTATCTCTCCGCGCAAAATAATAGGTGCGCAAAGATAAATAATACAAAGTATCATAACATGCACATGCTGAATGTGTACGGAACATATCATGCATTCCTTTCCACATATATATATATAGATATCACAAAATCTCATCTCACAAATTATTGCCTTGCTTAGACAAATAATTTATGCCCATCCCACAATACCGGGTAGCTTCTCACTCACATCAAGTATGCACGCACTATAGTAATTTATTCAAGAATTCATTAAATCGATTGATATTTTACTCTTGAAAAATAAAATAGTTTTGATAATGACTATATGAAAATCAATCTTCAAATCTATAAATGAGTTTGAAGCAAAGTTATGAAAATCAATCTTTTTTGAATTTTATAGGAAGTAAGGTTGAGTGTTAAGATTCAAAATTAATATCCTTTTGATAATTTGAACTTGCTTTCGAAAGAAAAAAAGTTTGGAAATGTTAAGTGTTCAGATTTTCCAAATGGATAGTCGACTATGGGATTATGGTCTGTCGACTATGCCTATGGATAGTCGACTATGGGATTATTGTCTGTCGATTATGCCTATGGATAGTCGACTATGGGCTTATTGATAGTCGGCTATGGCTTTTGGATAGTCGGCTATGGCTTTTGGATAGTCGACTTAGTCGACTATAGGCTTATTGATAGTCGGCGATGGCTTATGGATAGTCGGCTATGAGCTATGGATAGTCGACTATACCCAAACTTCTATCGACTATGAATTTTCTTTGCCGACTATGAATGCAGGCTTTGAATAAATAAGTGAATGCAAATGGGTTTGCTTTGAGCAGAGCATCTAGTAGCTTGGGTGTGGGTAATTATATGTACATATATATATGTGTGTGTGTGTGTGTGTGTGAGCTTCCAAATATGCACAGGGCCTGGGCATCCAAAGGCTAGCTGGGTATGCATATATGCATAGATATATATATGTGGGTGAGGAGCTATCGGATCGTGGGTATATATACATACCTCGAGTGGCTATTAAAATCAATCAGGGAGTATACATACGGCTATCCCAAAATTATAGGAGGCTGCTCGAAACAAAGGAGAGTTCCCAAACTTGTAGCTTTTCTGGTTACGCATACGTATGTATATATATATATATATATAAGTGGGTGGTTTGAATAGGGTGCTGAATATATGTATAGATATATACATGAATCGAATAGGGTATGAGGGAAAAGCACATTCGGTTATAGCTTAAAACTTATTGTTACATAGATATAGAATGAGCAAGGATTCTGTGTCGATTCAAACCCAAATAAATGCCATTCACTGAAAGAACTTGGAGATGATTAAATCCCCTTTAGAGACATCAACGAGACCCACAACTCATCGAGAATCAAAGATTTAAGTGTATGGAATGATATAACAGTGACAATGAGAGCAAACCAATATATACATATATATATATATATTTCTTCCACACAGAAGCTCAACAGAAGACAAAGACGAGATAAATGAAGAGACGAACTTGCATTAGAATAAAAATGGGTAAGAGAACTTGCTTGAAGACGATCCAACTAAAGAACTTGAAACTCCCTCAATGAGCTCTAGGTGCTAGCAGCAAAATGAATGAAGAAGAAGAAGGAGATAAACTAGAAGAAGAAGAAGGCTATGTAGCAGCTGGAGAAGAAGAATGAAAGCGATGGAAATAGAATCAAGGGAGTAAATTGCTGCAAAAAGGGAACAAAATAAGAGGACAGGTGTACTAGAGGATCAGGTGAATAGAAACAAGAAGGAAAAAGCGAGAGAGAGGGCTGCAGGCTGCACCTGTTTTCAGAAATGGATAGATTTGCCCCTCTAATGGACAGCTTTTTCTAGAGTATTTTTGATATTTGACACATATCCTTATTTCAATTTTTCTTTTCTTTATTCACATAAAAATTTAAATCCTTTACCATTGGGCCTAAGCCCAACCCAATACTTATATAGCCCACCTGATAAACCCATGGACTCATTAACTAATTAACTGAGGCCCATTTCATTATTTCCCAATTTTTTAAAAATTATATCCATATACTTATTTTCACGATTACATGAACCACGAAATAAAATTATACAAATCTAAAATTATTTCTATGCCATCAAAGAGATTTATCATCAAGTATTAAAATATTTAGACCCACATTTAAAATGTCATTAAACTGATGTTAAGTATTAGAACATCTAGGCCTACTCTAAGGTCTTTACAGTTTCTCCCCCCTTCAAAGAATTTGGTCCCCAAATTCATACTACTTGGTTATTCAAAAAGCTGAGGGAAAAGACGTCTCATCTCATCTTCACGCTCCCAAGTAGCCTCGTCTGAAGAATGACGCTGCCACTGATCTTTGACAAAAGGAATTGACCGGTCCGCAACACCCTTTCTTTCCGTTCCAAAATACTAATAGGTCTTTCCTCATATGTGGCATCTTCCCCGATTTCTATAGCCTGATAATCAATGACATGCTGGGGGTCTAGCATGTACTTCCTCAACATCGATACATGGAAGACATTATATACGCCAGACAATTGTAGTGGTAAGGCCAACCTATAGGCTAAAGAGCCAACCTGCTCTAGTATCTCAAAAGGTCCAATGTAACGGGGCCTAAGCTTCCTCGACACACCAAATCTATGCACGCCCTTCATGGGCATCACCCTCAGTCACACATGATCCCTAATAGAGAACTCTAAATCTTGTCGTCTATTATCTGCATAACTCTTTTGTAGGTCTTGAGCTGCTTTCATTCTTGGCTGGATAATCCGAATCTTCTCTGTCTTTTGCTTAACAATTTTCGGCCCCACTAATGCTTGGTCCCCTACCTCTTCCCAACAAATGAGTGATCTACACAGCCTGCCATAAAGTGCCTCATAAGGTGGCATACCAATACTGGAATGATGCTATTATTGTAAGCGAACTCCACCAGTGGCAGATGGTCATCCCAACTACCATGAAAGTCTAACACATATGCCCTCAACATGTCCTTCAACGTCCGTATGGTCCTCTCTATCTGCCCATCTATTTGTGGGTGAAAAGCGGTACTAAACTTTAACCTCGTCCCCAATGCATCTTGTAACGCCCCCTAAAAGTGCGAGTAAAACGGGGATCCCGATCTGACACAATACTAGATGAGACCCCATACAATCTCACTATCTCCTCGATGTACAACTTCGCAAGATGGATCAAAGGGTAGGTCTTTTTAATTGGTAGAAAATGGGCTAATTTAGTCAAATGGTCTACTATCACCCATACAGCATCAAACCCATTCGTCGTCCTCGGCAGTCCTGACACGAAGTCCATAGATATGTTGTCCCACTTCCACTCTAGAATGGGCAACGGCAGTCAAGGTTGTTAAAATCGTAAAATCGTAAGAGGGTGTTTGACATGTAAAATCGTAAAATCGAGTGCGATTCAACTTCAAAATCGTAAAATCCTAAGGGTTTTCGGTACAAAAAATCGTAAAATCGTACCTGTAAAATCGGGAGTCTAACAACCATGACGGCAGTAGAAGACCTACCGATTTCTAATGTTCTACTTTAACCTGTTGACACACTACACACTAGGATAAGTACTTGGCCACATGTCTCTTCAGTCCATCCCACCAAAACTGTTGTCGTAAACCTTGATACATCTTCGACGTGCTGAGGTGAATGGTATAACGAGACTTATGTGCCTCTACTAGAATTTTCTTCCTAATCCTGGCATCATCAGGTACACAGACCTGATCTTGAAATAGTAACATCTCATCACCTCTTTGACCGAAACCCATTGGCGAAAACTTTCCCACATCTGCTAGAATCTGGGTCAGCTTCACATCACAAGACTGTTGTACCCTAATTTGCTCCATCAAATCCGGTTGTACCCTCAGCTACAAACAATACACTGTAAGTCTCTAATCGGGTCCAAAAATGGACATCTCCCCCATCTGTCTCAAAAGCATACTCATGGACCATCATAGCTGCCATGTAAGCTCATCGGAGGCTCAAAGCATCCGCCACTACATTGGCCTTCCCCGAATCGTATAAAATCTCACAATCACAGTCTTTCAATAGCTCCATCCATCTACGTTGTCTCATGTTCAACTCCTTTTGTGAGAAAAGGTACTTTAGGCTTTTGTGGTTGGTATAGATTTTTACCTTCTCCTCGTAGAGGTAATGCTTCCAATTCTCGAGTGCAAATACCACGCCTGCCAATTCCAAATCGTGTGTGGGGTAATTCATCTCATGCTTCTTCAACTGTCTCGAGGCATATGCATTTACTTGCCCATCTTGCATCAACACACACCCAAGGCCAAAGTGCGATGCATCACTGAAGATGGTAAACTTCTCCCCACTCTTGGGAATAGCCAACATTGGCGCTGTCGTCAGTCTCTTCTTCATCTCCTCAAAGCAACGATCGCATGCCTTGTTCCACTCATACTTGACTCCCTTCCGAGTCAACTTCGTCATAAGCAAGGACAGTCGGGAGAAGCCCTCAACAAATCTCCTATAATAACCTACCAGTCCCAAGAAACTTCTGATGCCCATCACTGAGGTTGGTCTTGGCCAATCCATCACTGCCTTCACTTTCTCAGGGTCCACTGAAATACCCTTACCGGATACCACATGCCCTAAGAATCCCACCTGTCGTTGCCAGAAGTCACACTTACTGAACTTGGCATATAATTGTTTTCCCCTAAGTCTCTGCAAAGCTAACCTGAGATGGTTCTTATGCTCCTCCAAGCTCGGCGAGTAAATAAGAATGTCATCAATAAACACAATGACAAAACGATCTAAGTACTCCCTAAAAACCTTGTTCATCAAATCCATAAAGATAGCTGGAGCATTCGTCAGCCCAAATGGCATGACCACAAATTCGTAATGGCCGTACCTAGTACGAAATGCAGTCTTCTGAATGTCTCATTCTCTGACCCTTACTTGGTGATACCCCGACTTCAAATCAATCTTCGAAAAGACTGAGGCTCCACGTAGCTGGTCCAACAAATCATCAACTCGGGAAGAGGATACTTATTCTTTAATGTTACCTGGTTCAACTGGCGGTAGTCTATGCATAACCTCATGGATCCATCCTTCTTCCTCACAAACAAAATCGGAGCGCCCTAAGGTGAAGCGCTCGGCCCGACGAATCCCTTCTCAATCAACTCCTCAAGCTGCACTTTCAATTCCTTTAGTTCATTTGGGGCCATTTTGTAAGGTGCCTTGGAAATTGGCTGGGTTCCTAGCATTAACTTTATGGAAAACTCTACCTCCCTTGGTGGCGGCAACCCTAGCAACTCATCAGGGAATACATCAGGAAATTCACGAACTACTGGAATGTCTGATAGTTTTGTATTGTTCTTCTTACCCGTGGTCACAAAAGCCAAATATGCTTCACATCCATGCCGCGTCAATTTTTCAGCCTTCATCACTGATATCATGGGAGCAGAACTCATCCGTTTAATGCCTCAATACGATATGACTGGCTGCTGGAGTGACTCAAAGTGGATAACCTTACATCTACAATCCACTTTGGCATAATGTCAGGATAACCAGTCCATGCCCAAAATAAGATCAAAATCATGGATGTCTGGGATTGTCAAATCCCTGGGAAACTCCTTATCATGCACCATGATCTTACAGTCTCTATAGACTTCATTCCCCACTAACTCGACTCTTCCCGTTGTAGACACGATCAAATAATAAGGTAGCAATGCACTAGAGAATGGAATATGGCACACAATACTAGGTGCAACAAATGAATGTGTAGACCTCGTGTTAAATAAAGCACGCACATCAATGTCATAAAGGGAGAGAATACCTTGCACAGTGTCCTTTCCCTTCTTTGCCTCTACTGACGTCAAAGTGAATGCCCGTCCTTGGGTGTGGGGTCGACTAGAGTCTATGGTCCTGGTGGCAGTGCCAATGGGGGTGCTGTCCCCTGAAGTCTCGACACTGGTTACCTCTATCACATCTTGTTGCCTTGGTTCCCATACCTCTGTCCCCCTTGCTGTGGCAACTGTCTGCAAACATTAGACATATGCCCTTTCTTCCCACACCGATAACAAGTCACCTCCATGTTGCCTGCTATACCCATCTTCTGTGGGCAATCGTTCCTCAAGTGCCCCAACTTCCTGCAACCGTAGCACGCCTTACATGCACCCTAATGTCTCTTTCCACAAGTTGTGCAGGGAGGAATGTCGGCTACATTACCAAAAAACCTCGGTGCTGCCTTCATTTTCTTGTCATTGCCTTGCCCTTGAGCTGAACCTGATCCCCTAGCAGCTGCTTGAACTTCCCTTAGCTTACTCATCTCCTTCTCTATGATATGTTCCCTCTACACCAGTGTAGCATAATCTGTGATTTGTGCACTAGCTAGGTGAAATCTGATGTCCACTCGCAACTCTCTTTGGAATTTGGATGCCTTCCTCTCATCAGTACATACCAACTCAAGAGCAAATCGTGCCAAAGAGGTGAACTCCTCCTCATACTATACCACTGTCCTATTGCCCTGTGTCAGCTCAATAAACTCATATGTCTTCTGATCTCACACCCAAGCTGGAATAATTAGCATTGAAGAGCTCTTTGAACTCTGCCCATGTTAGTCCCCTGCTCATAAACCTTTATCGAACTATCTCCCACCACCTCTCGGCCCCTTCTCAAAACAGATATGTAGCCAACTATACCCTCTGGGTGTCACTGCACCCTATCGTCCTGAGGTGCTTCTCCATTGCCATCATCCACTCCTCTACGACCAAAGCATTGGTTCCTCCACGAAACTCTAAAGGTCTCAGTGCCATAAAGTTCCTCACCAACTGGCTCCCAGTATTGTCATCCATCCCTTGGGGCTCCACCTCCTATGGCACCGGGTTTGAAGTCTGACCGCTGACGTTCTCATTTATGACTGGTTCATTCCTCCCTCCAGGTGGTGCTTGCACTTACCTGCTCTGATGTGCTATGAAATTCTCAAAGTGCCTCAACATAGTGGCCATGGTGCCCCTCAACTCACTAATCTCCTGGCGTAAGTCTACCATTGACCCTGCTGGAGTAGGCGGTGCAGGTGGAGGTGTAGGGGTAGGAGTAGGAACAAGCGTAGGCTCAGGAGTAGGGTCAGGAACGGGAGTAGGGATGACCCGGTTGCCTCGGGCACGGGTCAATTGCCTTCCTCGTCGTCCACTCATTTCTACATGACAAACGACCTTTTAGTATTCCATCTTAACTTAGACTTACTAGACCATTAGACACAATTCTAACTCTACCCAAACCTAGGTGTACGAAAACTCTTCTCATTTCCTAATTGATGCTCTGATACCAAAATTGTAAGGGCCCACTCTCGAATATTCCCGCTTGCATAGGATATTCGAAAGGAGGTCATCATAGAGATGATATAGAACAAACCATAACAAAACAAAAAACTCAATTCATTATTAGCAGCAGAAACTAAATTAAGGTTCAGTTACACTTCCAATATCTCATAAGTTTGGTTCTCAAAGGCAGTACAAAATAATTAAGAGGCTCTAATGTTAACTAACAAAATAAAAATCATTTTCTCTCAAGCCTCACCAAAATGCAAAACAGGATCTTCAAGTTAGGACGTGTCTCCGTACACCACTATCCTTGGGCTTTAGTCCCACTAGACTCGCCCCCAAAAACGGCCTTCCCTTTACCTGGAATGGCAAAGAAGATCAAATGAGCCACAAGGCTCAGCAAGTTCTAGGAACAATGAACAATGAATAGGAATCAAGAATATGGTGACACCAAAAAGAGTAATCAAGAACTCGATAGTTTTATACAAGATTCACAATTTAAGACTTGATTAATCCCAAGTTAAATGTATCACACCACCATATATCACCATGCAATGTGCATATAAAATTAAGTGACAGAATCTAATCTTGTAGGCTCGCAAGCCATCAATTAACACATGCCAAAGTGCATCATGTAAATAAAAATTCACCAAAAATATGGAGCTAACCTACCGGTTTATGGCCACCTCATCCCGCGCCAGGTGCTTTAGGGTACCCTTTCTCCCTCCGCGCAAAATAATAGGTTCACAAAGATAAATAATACAAAGTATCATAACATGCACATGATGAATGTGTACGGAACATATCATGCATTCCCTTCCACATATATATAGATATCACGAAATCTCATCTCACAAATTATTGCCTTACTTATACAAATAATTTTTGCCCATCCCACAATACCAGGTAGCTTCTCTGTAATACCCGAGAAATTCTAAAGGATTCAAGGGTAATTTATCTTGGGGCAAAAATGGAATTTAAGGATAAATGGAGGGTATAAGGGTAATTTATTACCGTATGAATAACCGAATTGACTGGCGGGAGTACCCTGGAGCCGAGATGCCAAAGGAAAATGATGTGGCATTAATGAGAACCCCGAGATAGGATTTATGGTGTCGAAAGAAATGAGATCGGGAACAATTTTTGGTACAGCAAAAAGGCAGCTGCCAAATAGGCTGCAAAATCGAATTGTTATAGACGACTTCTTGGAAGTCAATGAAAGCTTGAGAAACTTCTATTTTTCATGAGAAACAACCCTTCAGAGGTTTCAGGAAGAAACGAGAGGGTTTGAGGCCAAAACAAAGATTCGGGCCTAAGTGCAATTTTTGGAAATTGCTAGAAGAAGGCCGAAACAAGGTTGTTTTGGAATCCTCAAGGGTCAAATGAATGTTTTATGACTTGAGGGTATTAAAGGCAATTATGGAAGGTTAATGGGGTTTAGTGAAAAGGGCCAAGACGAGATTGCCCAAAAGTTTAAGGGCCAAAGTATAATTTCTTGAAATTTACTGAATCGGTTGGAGGGAGGTCGAAATGACACTTTTTCGAAATCTTAAAAATAGAAAATGAGGGTTTTGGATCATGAGGGTCCTAATGGTAACAAAAGAAAGATCAGGGGCTTGATAAAAGGGGCCAAAGTGTAATTTCAAAAAAGGTAGGGGCAAAAATACAAATTTTACAAAATTGGAGCTGACATGGCCGACAGCCTCGGCCGGTCGCCGACAGGGGGTTTTCGAGCATGAGGATCTCAAGGGAATGGTCGATGGAGCTCAAGGACCAAAGCCTGGTCGTTGATGAGCATCGAGGGTGGCCGGATTTCAAGAAATCCGACCATAGTCGGTCGGATTGTCGTGGCAATGTCGCGACCTATAATCGACTGATCGAGGCCATTTTTTCGTGTTTTTGGGTCACCCAAGAGGTGTAGGGGAAGCTCGAGGCTTCAGGCAAAGCACCCATGGACGTGTGGAGGTCCGATTTGCGCCTATAAATAGTGCACGAAGTGGCCGAAAACTTAGAAGTTTAAACCTTCAAATCGAAGGCTCAAACGAACAAATTAGAGGATAAAAGCATAGGTCTTTTGAAGCCCATGAGCTGAGGAGGGTTTCTAGAGGAAATGGAGCAGTTTCGTGTGCGTTTGAAGGGTATTTGAGCTTGGCCGGAGTTCGGAGGAGGTGGGTCTGGCCGAGACTTTGGCCTGCCATTTAACGGACTTCCAATGCTTCTTTCAAGCTGGGAGTTGGCCCATGTTGATCGAATAGTCGAGGCGAGCAAGTGGGTGGGATCACCCAACATCGCCGACATGACCGGCACTGGAGAAGAAGGTCGGCGCGTGGCCTTCACGCGCAGAGCCAATCGCCAGCGCGTGGGGGCACATGCAAGGGCCAAAAATTTGGAAAAATATGAGAAAAATAAGGAAAAATGTTTTATGGAGGTTCATGCAAAAAGATTGGGATTTGGGATGTCTGATGTCTCGATTTTTGCATCAAAGAGCCTCATTTTGCTTAAAAACGCAACATCCGGGTAAGTTCAATATTTTTTCCTTGAATTTCATTGGATATTATGAATTATTGTGAAGATAGAGTTGAGAAAATAGTCTCGATGTATTTATTGGGATTTTTAGAAGGAAAAATGATGGAAAATGGAGGAAAAAGGAAATAAATGGAATATTGAGGATATTTTTGGTGATTAAATATCATTTTTATGTTTGAGGTAATCGAGATGATGAGATTGGTGCAACTTTTGAGAGTTTGCACGAAAATTGAGGCAGGGCACGCATATCGAGGTGATGCACGCTTTTCGAGAAAATGCAAATTTATCTCAAAAGGTGAGTTGTCCTATCCTATATGATATTTATGAGATGATTGTAATATATGCATGCTATTTATGATTGCAATATCCATTTGTCACGTTGCATGGAAAGTCGTGATATTTGCATTGCACAATATTATTGTCATATTGATATTTGTGCATGGGAATGGGATGTCGCCCCTAGAGTGTAGCCGTAATTCCCCTAGGGCATTGAGGGAATAACATTAGACTTATCCGGCAGAGCTTCGGGATTTGCCTAGGATTCCTAACCGGGCTGGTGGGCCTGGGAAGTTACATTAAAGGGCGTAAATGTTGTTCATGTTATTGCATCATGCATTCATATATATGTTTTTGGACCCTCACTAGAAGTTTCATCTTCTAATGGGTTATGCCCCTGGAACATTCAACGTTCCAATTGAGACTTGTAGTTAGGGCAAGGAGCAGGTTGAGATATGACGGCACACGATGGCGTGGCCGATGGATTCAGCAGGAGATTCTAGTATTTTATTTGTTGAGAAATGGCTACGTAATTTTGAGGTATCATATGATTGCACCTAGGGTGTTTAGATTTTACCTCAAGAATCGTGTCTTCATGTATAAAGGCTGTTGCAGATATGATGTAATATATGGTACGAATTCTTTATGACATATATAATAAGTGAATTGATTAAGTACCATATCAGGTTTCGATTTCCGCTTCCGCATTGTAAATGATTTGTTGGGGGGTTTCCCTTTAACATACGGCATTTGATGTATGAGAATTGTATAAGGAAAGGGATTATGTATGCATGCAATGGGCCCCAGCATAGTGGCACACCCTCTGATGGGACGGGGTGTTACATTCTCACTCACATCAAGTATGCACGCGCCACAGTAATTTATTCAAGAATTCATTAAATTGATTGATATTTTAGTCTTGGAAAATAAAATAGTTTTGATAATGATTATATGAAAATCAATCTTCAAATTTATAAATGAGTTTGAAGCACAATTATGAAAATCAATCTTTCTTGAATTTTATAAGAAGTAAGGTTGAGTGTTAAGATTCAAAATTAATGTCATTTTGATAATCTCAACTTGCTTTCAAAAGAAACGAAGTTAGAAAATGTTAAGTGTTCAGATTTTCCAAATAGATAGTCGACTATAGGATTATGGTCTGTCGACTATGCCTATGGATAGTCGACTATGGGATTATTGTCTGTCGACTATGCCTATGGTTAGTCAACTATGGGCTTATGGATAGTCGACTATGGACTTATGGATAGTCGACTATGGGCTATGGATAATCAAATGTGGGCTATGGATAGTCGACTATGCCCAAGCTTCTGTCGACTATGAATGCAGGCTTTGAATATATAAGTGAATGCAAATGGGTTTGCTTTGAGCAGAGCATCCAGTAGCTTGGGTATGGGTAATTATATGTACATATATATATATATGTGTGTGTGGGCTTCCAAATATGCACAGGGCCTAGGCATCCGAAGGCTGGCTGGGTATGTATATATGCATAGATATATATGTGGGTGAGGAGCTATCGGATCGTGGGTATATATACATACCTCGAGTGGCTATTAAAATCAAACATGGAGTATACATATGGCTATCTCAAAATTATAGGAGGCTGCTCGAAATAGGGGAAAGTTCCCAAACTTGTAGCTTCTCTGGTTATGCATACGTATGTATATTTATATATATATATATGTGGGTGGTTTGAATGGGGTGTTGAATATATGTATAGATATATACATGAATCGAATAGGGCATGGGGGAAAATCATATTCGGTTATAGCTTAAACCTTATTGTTACATAGATATAGAACGAGCAAGGATTCTGTATTGATTCAAACCCAAATAAATGTCATTCACTAAAAGAACTTGGAGATGATTAAATCCCCTTTAGAGACATCAACTAGATCCACAACTCATCGAGAATCAAAGATCTAAGTGTATGGAATGATATAACAGTAACAATGGTAGCAAACCAATATATACATATATATATATTTCTTCCACACAGAAGCTCAATAGAAGACAATGACGAGATAGATGAAGAGACGAACTTGCATTGAAATAAAAATGGGTAAAAGAACTTGCCTGAAGACGTTCCAACAGAAGAACTTGAAACTCCCTCAATGAGCTCTAGGTGCCAATAGCAAAACGAATGAAGAAGAAGAAGGAGATAAACTAGAAGAAGAACACGGAGAAGAAGGAGGCTATGTAGCAGCTAGAGAAGGAGAATGAAAGCGATGGAAATAGAATCAGGGGAGCAAATCGCTGCAAAAAGGGAACAAAATAAGAGGACAGGTATACTAGAGGATTAGGTGCATAGAAACAGGAAGGAAAAAGTGAGAGTGAGGGCTGCAAGCTGTGCCTGTTTTAGAAATGGACAGATCTACCCCTCTAATGGATAGCTTTTTCTAAGGTATTTTTGATATTTGACACATATCCTTATTTCAATTTTTCTTTTCTTTATTCACATAAAAAATTTAAATCCTTTGCCATTGGGCCTAAGCCCAACCCAACACTTATATAGCCCACCTGATAAACCCATGGACTCATTAACTAATTAACTGAGGCCCATTTCATTATTTCCCAATTTATTAAAAATTATATCCATATACTTATTTTCACGATTACATGAACCACAAAATAAAATTATACAAATCTAAAAATTATTTCTATGCCATTAAAGAGATTTATCATCAAGTATTAAAATACTTAGACTCACATTTAAAATGTCATTAAATTGATGTTAAGTATTAGAACATCTAGGCCTACTCTAGGGTCGTTACAGAATGAAACTTAGAAAAAATTCTAAAGAAACAATCCTACTATTAGTCGACAGATGCATATAGGCTAGTCGATAAATTGAAACATAGCCATTTTGTTGGTCAGTAGATGGCTTGAGTTTAGTCAACAGATCAAAGAAGTAAAATTAATGTAGTCGACACATGAGAATTCATATGGACATTTGATGTAATGACCCATTAGGGGGTCTAGGCATTTTCGGGTATTTTATTATGGGCTCAAAATTTTTTCTTTAATTAATTGAGGATTGAAAATATTTTTTTTCATGGAATAAAGTGTAAGTGGAAATAAGAATTTGGTAGCCCATCCAAATGGGATTCAAAAATGTGGACAAAGTCCAAATGAATTGGGTCATTGAGTTGTGTTTAGAATTTTAATTATATTATGAATAGGCTTGAATAATGAGAATTATTTGGGTTAGTGAGTTGGGCCATGGAATGGCCCACGGCATGGGCTGAGCCCAATTGGGAAATGAGATTTGAAATTTTTAAAAACGAAAATCATAATAAATTAAATTGGCTAGCAAATGTCAATAGTGTTCTTAGTCTTCCTTGTGACCATTGTAAAGGTGAGGGGCAATCAGGTAATTCGATGGGATGCAATGTTCAGGCCTGCAGTCCCTTCCTTTTTCCCACTGTTTGCGCTGAGGCTTTCCTCTTCCGTGCAACCTTGACAACGTCCAACTTTCTTGACTTGTCCTCTTTCTTTTCTTAATCTACTTCTTCTTATTCAGCATCTTTGTTGTTCATTTGCTGCTGTTACGTTGCTATTGTTTTTTCTCCTTCTTCATTACTGTGGAAGAGTAAGTTAAGTGGAAAGAGGGTGGTGGTGTTCTTAGATTTCTTCTTCTTTTCAGACAAGTTTCCCTTGCACCATCTTTTATTTTTGTGCAAGTTATTCTATATTTTCTTTCTACTGATACGAGTCCGTTGTTGTTCTTGTCATTTTGGCTTTCTATATTTAACTTTGATAGCATTGTCTATGACTTCTTCTAGTTGAGTTTTTCTGTGAAATGTTTAGTATCTCTTTGGGGTCTCATTGTGGTCTCAAATGGGGTTTGTTTCCACCCCAAGTTCCTTTCAATGAATGGTAATTTATTTGTTTAGATATAGATATGAGGCCCTATTCGCTTTTATGTCTTCTTGAGCTTGATCATGTATACATGGCCAAATGCATCTCGCAGAAGCCTAAATGACGCATCCGAATAGGCATGAACCATCCGAATGCCATCTCCCACATTCGAATGTTAGACACAAACCTTCTTGACACATTCAAATGCCTCCTGAATCATCCGAATAATATTCACAAACTTATAGAAGTCCTATTCGAATGCCCCATTGAATCATCCAAATGATACTCACATAACATTATAGCCATTCGAATGCCTCTTGTCTCATCTGAATGTCACTTTGAATATTTGTTCGGCACCATATCCGTACATATTGCAATATTAGAAAATTCAAGCCCAATTTCAACATTGATTAAGCCCAAATATCTTAAAACTCAAAACATAAAGTTGTAGATAATTTTCTTGTTGTTTCATATCATCTTGAATCACCTAAATCGGAGCTCATATGAGAGAGTTATTGCTAGAATACCAAACACTGTTGAAACTATATAGTCACATTCTAATGTATCGCAACAACAATAACTTCAAACCCAATTTTGACCTTGATAAAGCTTGAATATCTTAAAAATAAAAATATTAAAGTTGTAGATCTTTTTCTTGGATTTTCATAGCATCTTGAATCAGCTCATTTAGATCTTAGACGGCAAAGTTATGCATGGATTACCAAACAATGTCAAAACTTCCAGAATAGCCTCATTTGAATGAATGCCTCCTACATCCAAATGAATTTCATGAAATTTGATCAAACTATGTTGATTTTTGCCTAACATTCGAATGCAACAGTTCCTTCATTCAAATGAATTTCAGTATCATCCGAATGTGCAAGAAGTCATCTGAATGTGCCTCTCAAACTTGTGATTTACTGTAGTGAATCTGACCATGCTTTATTCTTTTTGGTATATCTCCTTGGATGATATCCGATTTAAGATCTGTTTGATGCATTGAAAACTGGACTTCATAGGATTCGATTCAATGTATTATTTGAATAATTTGGTTACGTTTTGAACCCGTTACAACTCGATTAATTTTTGCCAAGAAATTCGTAGCTTACTGTTTTTGTGTATTCTGACCACCTGGTGTTCTTTGATTATAACTTTCTGTTTCCATCTCCAAATTGAGATCCATTTTTTGGGATGTAAACTAGACATCCTAGGATTTATTTTGAGATATTACTCTCCTTATTTGGCTTCATATTGAGCCCGTAATGGCCCCTTCAATCTTGGCAAAAAAATCTAGAATTTTACTGTTTTGATTTCTGCATTGTTGTAGTATTTGTGGAATAACTTTTGGTGGATAATTTCGATTGTGAATCTGTTTGATGTTCCAGACACTAGAGTTCTTGAACTTAAATTTAAAATTTTTCTTAAAGCAATTGATCAAATATCAAACCTGAATCAGTCCTTTGAAATCACCCCAAAACAAATATAAAATTTAAGGAATCATTGATACGAAATTCGTTTTGGGTTGCCATTCTTTCTTATGATTGAGCTATGAGCATGAATGCAAGTAGTTGTATATTGGAACCAGTTAAATGAATTCAAGGAAATTATAAGATGGGAAAAATAGTATATTGAATCTATAATACTCCTCAAATGTTGAATCAAGCTTTAACCTTAAATAACATCTCCCAAAATTATCTCTATGTTATAATTTACATCTTGAACGTGGTAAATATTATGAAGTAAGATATGATGAATTATCTGATGATGGTAAAATACCCGATATGGATAAATGGTGTTGAAAGTATGAATATTGAGGAATAAGAATTTAAATGCATGTGGTTGGCAAATGCATACATGATGTATAAATGTACAAGTAACATATATATATTTTGTGCACCTATTATTTTCTACAGGGGGAAAGGGTACCTTAGAGCACCTGGTGCAGGACAAGGTGGCCATACCCCGGTAAGTTGGCTCTATATTTATTTGTGAGATTCTATTGAAATGATGCATTTTTGCATGTATTGATTAATGGCTTGAGAGCCGGGAAAATTTTATATTGATATTGAAATGATGCACTTTTGCATGCATTGATTGATGGCTTGAGAGCCGGGGAGATTTGATATTAACATTGAAATGATGCACTTTTACATGTGTTGATTGATGGCTTGCGAGCCTACGAGATTTGATACTGACATTGAAATTTTATGCACAATTGCATAGTGGTACATGGTGGCATGATATATTTAAATTTGAATTGATAAATTCATGAGCTATGAATCTTGTACATAACTGTTAAATCCTTGATTACTCTTTTTGGTGTCACCATGTTTTTGGATTCTATTCATTATTTATTATTCTCGAACTTGCTGAGCCTTGTGGCTCACTTGATCTTCTTTACTATTCTAGGTAAAAGAAAGACTATTATTGGGGGGCGAGTCCAGTAGGACTTCAGCCTAGGGTTAGTGGTGTACGTAGACGCATCCTAGCTTGAAGATCCTTAGTAGCATTTTGGAGAGGCTTGCAATGAAATGAGTTTATTTTGTTAATTCACACCAGAGCCTCTATTTATTTGGTATGGCCTTTGAGCATAGACTTATGAGGTATTGGAAATGTAATTGAACCTTAATTTAGTTTCCGCTGCTATTAATGAAATGAGTTGTTTGTTTTAATACAATTTCTTGAATATCCTATGCTAGCAGGAATATTTAGAAGCGGGCCTTCCATTTGAAGCCTATGCAAGTATCCCAATAAATTTTCTATTAATCTCTCCATCTTGTCCATATGGTTGTCGTCATTAGGGTTAACTTTGTCGAGTTCTATTTGTGTCTTGACCATTTGTATTTGTTGTGATCATACTTAGGAATATTCAACTTGCATAAGAAATAAGAGTATATTTTATAAAAATTCCCAAAATAATCATGCAAAAGTTGATTTGCTTTTGTTGATGTTTTGATGATGAAAATGATATTCTAATAATGGTTTTGGTGCTTTGGTTTTGATAATGACAATTCTCAAAAATTAAAATATAAAGCCTTGATTTAAATTCAATTTTCAAACATATTGTATTCAAGCTAAAATTATTTTTTTTTTCATGTCAACATGTTTTTATTCTTCCAAATAATCAAAGATTGATCATAATACAAATTTTGAAATCGTGTTCAATCCATGAAACTTGTTTTCGAAATCAAGTTAAAGAGAAAAGCCTTTTTGAAAATCATATTTCAAAACTGTCGACATTATTCTAAGAATTGCCAATAGTATCAATTGTTAAAGGGCCAATCTATCAACAGTATTCGTGAAACTGTAATGACCCGATAATGGGTCTAGTTTATTTTAGTATTAATTGCTACGTGTTATATTTTGGGGCATAAGTTATGTGAATGCTGTGAATATTTAATGTGTTGTAAACAGTTTGAATGAATGAAATTCATGTAGGCATGAAAGTTGGGGGAATGCTAGTTCATTTTGTTTAAAAATAGTAATAATAATAATAATAACAATAAAAGAATAAATTAAATTAATTAATTTTTGAATTTTTGGGGTATAAGGGGTATTCTTGATGTGGAGCATAAGTGTTGGTTTTTGAAAATTTTGGGGCTTTGGAGCAATTCCGGAAAGTGGACTGCTTGACTCCTTAAAATTAAAAATGTATGTATTATGGTTAAGGGAACCTTGTAGCGTAGCCGGTACGCGCGCGAGGGGGCATCCTTCAAGTTGCGAATTCGAGCTGGGCACACGGCTGGAGGAGAAATGCTGATTTTAATCAGCAAAGCCCTCCCCAAAACGACATCATTTCGAGGAGGCATTGTTGTTGTTGCCATGCGGCTCGCGCACAACCGCTCATTTTTGCCTTTAAACCCTTATTTTTCCAGCAAGTTTTGGGCATCGGTTCGAGCAGTAGGCAAAGGAGAAATTGGAGGAAGAAAAGGTGCGGCTAGCAGCGAAAAATTGGAGGAAAGTGGGGAAAAATTGAAGAAAAATAAGGCAATTGAAGGTGAAAGCAGCCAGGTAAGTGGTAAAAATATTTATTCAAATTTTGGTACGGTTGGATTTAATTATTGGGCTGTAACCTGATTATTTTGGGTAAAAGTTATGTTATTATGCAGTGCATATTATTTTTGTTGTGTGTGAGTAGAAAACCATTGGATTCGCTATTAAGAGGCAAGCTCTTAACTTTCTTGCAAATTCTATGTTATTCTTTGTTTTGTCTACAGTGCAAGTTCCCATCGTGAGTTCTTCTTGCACTACCTTCTTCGGTATTGAATAATTTGATCTAGTTTATTTATTTGGTTTGTAATGTAAATTCTGGTTGAGTCATATTCGTAATCTTAATGAGGGTTTTGAATCGCCCTCAAGTTCCTAAGGAATGATGTGTTATTGTTAGGTTCAAATTATCCAAGGATTTGTACCTCCTTCCAAAGGGATTATTATGAGTGTCTAAGGGTGTCGGGTACAAATCTACTAGTTGTCGACCATTGAATCGTGATAGTCAATGGTTGGATGTATGGGCGCTAATTAATTAGTTGTGATGACAAACGACGGACAATCCAGGGAAGCTGGTACCACTAGTCACCCGTAAGGGAAATATTTATTAATACGAATGTGGAGACGAATTCCTTTGTATGAGAAAGGATGAGAATAGTATTTTGTCTGTTGTATTCCTATGTGTATAAAGAGTCATGGGCAAGCTTGTGAAATGTTGAGTTTAAGGTATATAAGCTAAATGTTGTATGTATGTTTAGATGTGTGTTACTATATAGGCGAAGCATGACCTGATGCATAGCTTATGGGGGCCTTTGTATCATGTTTATGCTCGCTCCGCCATTTCATTTCTAATTGTGCATTACATGGTTCTATTGCGCGCAACAGACGTGATCCACAGGGATATCTTATCTAGCTCAAGTGGGTTAGGTGTTGGACTCGTGGTAAATGTTACAAGCTCGAGTGGGCTGAATGTTAAACTTATGGTGAATGTTTTCAAGCTCGAGTGGGCTAGGTGCTAGACTCATGGTAAATGTTATAAGCTGGAGTAGGCTAAATGTCAAACTCATGGTGAATGTTATCAAGCTCGAGCGGGCTATACATCGGACTCGTGGTGAGTAATGCAAGCTTGGGTGGCTATATGTTTGATCCATGGTGGTTATTATGTTATAGACGGTCTATGTTAGTCCCGGGTGGGCCAAAAGCCTAACTCGTGGTAGACTGGCTTGGCTAGATTCCTTACCTAGTTGTGTGTGAGTGAGGGATACTCTTAAACTTTCCAAGAGTCGGTGTAATGTGTAAAGTTATGGTTTTGTACACAATGATCTTTGATTCTTATTTTGTTGCATTTGTTCTATTATGTTTGCTGGGCCTTGCAGCTCATGTTGCTTGCATCATTTAAGGTAAGGCAGGGCACTAGATGATGACAGGCTATGCAGTGTTCAAGTTAGGGGATTAGACATGTACAAAGGGGTCCCAACTACAAGGTCCTGGTGGTTACACCTCGCTGCAGATATTTTGTAATTGGGTCATATGTTAGCTTTTGTGTTGCTCAGTGTAATTGACCCGGATGTATGCATAAAAATGTGAAAAATGTCAATAGTTCAAAAGCATGCTCTCTGGATCTATCTTTTGACAGCCTCTGTATAGAAAATGTCGACAGTATATAGAGTTTGGTTCAATGTTTCAAACCAAACTATCAATAGTTTCAGATAAATTGTCGACAGTTTCTTTCGGCAAAAATTCTGACATCTATTTTTTCAATGCATTTAATACAACTCTATCGTCCCCAATGACTCGATTTTTGGCATTTCTCTCCCTCAACTATAAATACTTGGTTGGTGCAGCATTTATGAGGGGGTGGATTAGGCTTGGATTAATCCAAACCACTATAAATTATTGTGTTCTTTTCTTGGTTGCATTTTCTGTTTCATTTATTACTTCATGTATTTCCTCGATATTTCTCACTTGCTTTAACTCATATTTTCATAAAAAGATTTTGATTTTCTCTCAATTTTTTAAGTGTACCAATTCACCCCCCTCATGGAAATGTGCCTTACACTACAAAAAATCAACATTTTAGCGACGGAAAATTCCGTCGCTAAAACATAAAAATCCATCGGCAACGGGGGTTGTATCCGTCAGCGATGGGGGTTGTACCCGTCGCTAATCAGCGACGGAATTAGCGATGGGATTGACCCTGTCGCTAAATTTTAATTTTTTTTATTTAATTTTTTTATTTTTTAGAGACCGGGTTGACCCCATCGCTAAATTAAAATTTTTTATTTAATTTTTTTTATTTTTTAGTGATAGGGTTGAACCCGTTGCTAAATTTGAATTTTTTTATTTATTTATTTTTTAAATTTTTAGCGACGGGGTCAACCCTGTCGCTAAATTTGAATTTTTTTTGTTTATTTATTTTTTAATTTTTTAGCGACGGGGTCGATCTCGTCGCTAAATTTTAATTAATTAATTTTTTTATTTTTTAGCGAGGCGATTGACTTTGTCGCTAAATTTAACCCCAAAATTCAAAATTCAAAGCGTGCCAGAGCCCAGCCACCCCTCATGTGCGCCACGTGGCAGCGCTCTCAACAAAATTTGAACCCCCAACCTTTTCTGACCAACTTTCGCGCGCGAGCCAACCGATCTGGAAGTCTTCTTATTTATTAATGTATATAAAATATATTTATACTATTCTCATTCAAATATTTCATAATTATATTTATATACCAAAATTTCTCAAACTTATTTAATGATATTAATTTTAATATTTAATGTTAGTAAAGGGAAATGAATATTAATTTTAATTTTATTTCGTTATTAATTTAAATAAAACTTTATTAATTATTATATTAGCTTTGAAAAATTATGTTTTGATTTCGATTTTGATTTTAATTTTAATATATTTAAAAAATTATTAGTTTAATTTCTACTAATATTAGTGTTAGTAAAAATTATTGTGATACGTTTAAATATAAAATTTTTAATTTTTTATTTAATTTTTTTTATTTTTTAGTGATGAGTTGACCCGTCGCTAAATTTTAATTCTTTATTTAATTTTTATTTTTAATTTTTAGCGATGAGGTAGACCTTGTCGTTAAATTTTAATTCTTTATTTTTATTTTTTATTTTTTTTATCGATGGGTAATATTAATTTTTTTATTTATTTTTTATATTTTTAGCAACAGAAAATACCTCGTGGCTAAATTTAAATTTTTATATTTTTTTATTTTTAGCGACAGGAGTGACCCCATCGCTAAAAAATAAATAAAAACTAAATAAAAAAATTTAAATTTAGTGGCGGGTCACTCTCGTCGCTAAAAATTAAAACAAAATAAATAAAAAATTTAAAATTTAGTGGCGGATCACTCTCGTCGCTAAAAATTAAAAAAATAAAAAATTTAAATTTAGCGACGGAGTATTTCCTGTCGCTAAAAATAAAAAAATAAAATAAAAAATTTAAATTTAGCAACAGGTCATTCCCATCGCTAAAAATTAAAAAAAATAAAATAAAAAAATTTAAATTTAGCGACGACTCATTTGCATAGCTATAAATTAAAAAAAAATAAAAAAAATTAAATTTAGGGACGGGGTATTTCCTGTCGCTAAAAATTTAAAAAAATAAAATAAATAAAATAAAAAATTTAAATTTAGCGACTGGTCACTCCCATCTCTAAAAATTAAAAAATAATAAATAAAAAATTTAAAATTTAGCGACGGGTCACTCTCGTCGCTAAAAATTAAAAAAAATAAAATAAAAAATTTAAATTTAGCGACGGGTCGTTCCGTCGCTAAAAATTTAAAAAAATAAAATAAAATAAAATAAAAAATTTAAATTTAGCGATGGGGTATTTCCCGTCTTTAAAAATTAAAAAAAATAATAAAATAAAATAAAAAATTTAAATTTAGCGACGGGTAACTCTTGTCGCTAAAAATAAAATAAATAAAATAAAAAATTTAAATTTAGCAACTAGGTATTTTCCATCGCTAAAAATTAAAAAATAAATTAAATAAAAAAATTTAATTTAGCAACGGGTCATCCCCGTTGCTAAAAAATAAAAAAAATTAAATAAAAAAAATTAAAATTTAGCGACTGGTTTACTCCTGTCGCTAAAAAATAAAACAAATTTAAATAAAAAATTAAAATTTAGTGACGGGATTTTCGTTGTAAATTTTGTTGCTAAATTTAGTGATGGGTATTCTATCGCTAATTCCGTCGCCTAAATAAAAAAATATTTAAAAAAATTAGCGACGGGGAATTTCTCTTGCTATCCGTCACTAATTAGCGACGGAATAATTTCGTCTCTAAATTCCGTCGCTAAATACAATTTTCCTTGTAGTGTTAGCACATTATTTCTATCAATTGGTATTAGAGCAGGTTCCCACTGTTTATCATAGGTTTCATCACCTAGGGAAAAAGTTCTACACATATGGCACACTTACCTAGCACATCACAAACCGATGGTCAAAGCACCACTCGTCCACCTTATTTCGATGACACTAATTGTAACTATTAGAAGACCATAATGCAAATTTATCTTATACAGGATTCCAACATAATGCAAGCCATTCAAAAAGAAATTAAGTTGTTTGACACGGAGAAAATTGAGTTTTGGACGGTTGATGAAAGAAGGAATATAGAGATAAATGCCAAAGCAATGAACACATTAATATGTGTGCTTTGCCCAGAGGAATTTAATTGCATTTGAACTTGCAAAACAACCAAAGAGATATGGGACAAGCTTAAGGTAACACATGAAGGTACAAATTAGGTAAAGGAAATCAAAATTAATTTACTTGTTCATGATTATGAGTTATTTTCCATGAAAGAAAATGAATCTATTAAGGATATGTATACTAGGTTTAATGACATTGTTTCCACATTAGAATCTTTGGGAAAAACATACACTAATGGAGAAAAGGTAAGAAAGATTTTGAGAAGTTTGCCTAGGTTATGGGATCCAAAAGTCACTGCCATAACTGAAACTAAAGATATAGACAACCTTGCTTTTGATAATTTATTAGGTTCTCTAATGACTTACGAAACTTTGATGAAGAGAAATGATGTAGATGAATCAAAGAAAAACAAGAATGTTGCTTTTATGGTTGATCATGAAGACAAAGAATCACAAGATAGTGATGAGGATGACTTTGCTATGCTAGTTAGAAGATTTAACAAATTTATGAAAAAAGGTAGATTTAAACAAAGAAGGAATTTTAAAAAGGACAAAGATAAAAATAAACAAATTCTCCTAATGAAATTTGATGTTTTGAGTGTAAAAAATTAGGTCACATAAGGACTGAGTGTCCTTTGCTCAAAAGAAAGGAAAAGAAAGAAAAGAAGAAAAAGAAAGCTCTAATGACATGGAGTGAAGATGATCTATCATCAAGTGAAGATTCTGAAAGAGATGAAATGGCAAACATATGTCTCATAGCCAACATTGAAAAAGAGGTTGCTCTTGTTGCAAATGATTCAAGGAGCAAGTAGTTCCTTGATAGTGGGTGCTCAAAGCACATGACTAGGGATGAGAAGCTTCCCAACAACATCATCTACAAGCAAGGAGGTAATGTTGTTTATGGTGACAACTCCAAAGGTAAAATTCTTGGTATAGGCTCAATTTGCTTTCCAAATCTTGTGTTAGAAAATGTGAATTAGTAGATGGTCTTAAACATAACTTGATTAGCATTAGTCAACTATGTGACATGAATCTTAAGGTATGCTTTGATGATAATTCACGTGAAGTAATATGTACGAAATCAAATGAAGTTAAAATAAAAAGAAATATGATGTGAAATGTTTATCTTACATTCTTGGACATTCCTTTATCAAATCTAGAAAAATGTTTAGTATCCTCTATTTCCCAAACTACATAGTTATGGCATAATAGGCTAGGATAGCAAGTATGAACATCATTAGCAAATTAAGTAAACATGATCTTGTTAGAGGGTTTCAAAAGATCAAATATGAAAAAGACCACATTTGTGGTGCATGCATGAAAAGGAAACAAATCAGCGTTCATTCAAACCTAAAAATAATGTATCAACTTCTAGATCATTAACCTTACTTCACTTAGATCTATTTGGTCTCATGAGAACTGTAAGCCTAGGATGAAAACAATATGATCTAGTTATTGTGGATGATCTCTCTAGATTCATTTGGGTAATCTTTCTTGCATCCAAAAGTGAAACATTCAAATCCTTTGAAATATTTTGTAAAAGAGTCCAAAAGGATAAAGGTTTTTGTATTTTAAAAATTAGAAGTGATCATGGAGGAAAATTTGAAAATAAGCATTTCAAAATCTTTTGTGAAGAAAATGGAATTGAACATAACTTTTCTAGTGTTAGAACACCTCAACAAAATGGAGTAGTTGAAAGGAAAAATCGATATTTACAAGAAATAGCTAGAACCATGCTATGTGACAAAAATCTTCCTAAATATTTTTGGGCTGAAGTCGTCAATACCGCATGCTATGTTATGAATAGAGTCTCCATAAGACCCTTTTTGAAGAAAACTCCCTATGAGTTGTACAAGGGTGGAAAGCCAAACATTGCATATTTTCATGTTTTTGGAAGTATGTGTTATATTCTTAACAATGGAAAAGAATCCTTTGGGAAATTTGATGCAAAAAGTGATGAAGGAATTTTCCTAGGATATTCAACTCAAAGTAAAGCCTATAGAGTATTCAATAAAACAACTCTTGTAGTTGAAAAATCAATTCAAGTTATAATTGATGATGCGAATTTTAAAAAAACTTTCATTGGATTAATGTGAACCATATTCCCAAATTGAAGATATTCCCAATGAAGAAAATACAACTCATCTAGAGAAAGAACCATATTTTCCTAGAGAAAGAAAATATGTTAAAGAAAATGAAATAATAGGAGATCCATCTAAAGGCATTAGGACAAGGTCATTTCTTAGAAATGAATGTCAATATGCTACCTTCTTATCTCAAATAAAGACTAAAAACATTAAGGAAGCATTAAGTGATGAAAATTGGATCATTTTCATGCAAGAAGAACTAAATCAATTTGAAAGAAGTGGAGTATGGCAATTGGTTCCAAGACCTAACGATTATCCAACCATTGGAACTAAATGGGTGTTTAGAAATAAAATGGATGAAAATGACATTGTTGTAAGGAACAAATCTAGGTTGGTGGTTCAACGAAGGAATAGATTATGATGAAACCTATGCTTCCGTTTCTAGATTAAAAGTCATAAGAATGTTGTTGGTATTTGCATGCTTTAAAAATTTCAAACTATACCAAATGGATGTTAAAAGCGCTTTCTTGAATGGGTATATCAATGAGGAAGTTTATGTGGAACAATCTCCCAGCCTTGAAAATCCTCAATATGAATATCATGTGTTCAAACTTACCAAAGCTTTGTATGGTCTAAAACAAGCTCCTAGGGCATGGTATGAAAGGCTTAGCAAGTTCTTATTAGAAAAAAGGTTTTAAAAGAGGTCAAATAAACACAACTTTGTTCATTAGAACTCAAGACAAAGACATCTTGTTAATTCAAATTTATGTAGATGATATCATATTCGGATCTACAAACAAATCCCTATGTGATCAATTTGCAAATCTAATGCAAAGGGAATTTAAAATGAGCATGATGGGAGAACTAAAATATTTCCTAGGACTATAAATTAGACAAAAATGTGAGAGAATTTATATTTCTCAACAAAAATACATTAAAGATTTTCTTAAGAAGTTTAACATTTAGGATTGTAAACCTATAGCCACTCTAATGAATAATTCATCATATCTAAATAAGGATAAGTTAGGTAAAATGGTAGATAACAAGCTCTATGGGAGCATGATTGGATCACTTTTATATTTGACTGCAAGTAGGTCGGATATTATGTTTAGTGTTTGTCTATGTGCTAGGTTTCAATCTAATCCCAAAGAAACTCATCAAAAAGTAATAAAAATAATTTTTAGATAACTAAAAGGATCATCAAATTTGGAGTTATTTTACCCAAAAACAAAAGAGTTCAAACTTATAGCATATAACAATGCAGACTATGATGGATGTAAAATGGATAGGAAGAGCACGGGTGGATCATGTCAATTCTTAGGTCATTCTCTAGTTTCATGGTCAAGTAGAAAACAACATATAGTTGCACTTTCTTTCACAGAAGCCAAATATGTGGCAGCTGGAAGTTGTTGTGCACAAGTGTTATGGATGAAACATAACCTTGTATCATATATTATACTAACGTGAATGTGGAGTAAGGGGGTTGCATTTTAAATATAAAATTATAATAATATAAGTACAAATGGGAGGATTATGGCTGTGCGTGGGGTTAATAT
The DNA here is from genome assembly GCF_014633365.1 of Diospyros lotus. Classification (NCBI taxonomy): domain Eukaryota; kingdom Viridiplantae; phylum Streptophyta; class Magnoliopsida; order Ericales; family Ebenaceae; genus Diospyros; species Diospyros lotus. The sequence goes on along the minus strand of NC_068346.1, from coordinate 30,217,518 downwards.
ATATATATATATATAAGGAAGATTATAATAAGAGAAGGAGGAAGATTGGAAATTAAAGGTAGTGGCACACACAGGAGGAAGCAGCGGCTAATTAAAACAGTGAAGGAGATTGGAAGCTGGGCGACAGACAGAGGAGAAATTGAGAAGGAATGAAGTAGGGGATTTGGCAGAGAGAAATTAACAGAAGCAACAAGCGGACGGACGCACCAGCGGATGCGGTCCTTACCCAGATCTGTTTAGATCCGAGAAGGGAACTTCTTGTTCTTCCACTCTCTCTATTTTATCTCTTATTATCATCTCCAATAAATTAAAGTGTGTTTCCAGATTTTCCATGAACTGATTTTAATTTTCTAGTGCTTTGATGTAGCCTAGTTTTGAAAACACAATTGAAATTTTCATGTGAACTTAATATTTTATTTTTCCATGATTGGGTGCTTTTCCTTTATTCTTAATGCTTGCAATTTTCTGGCCAATTATTGCTTGATATATTAAATCATACTTACACTAAGAGGTAGCTTATGATTTCGAGTTTTAGGATTAAACACCATTAATTGAGCGAAAGTTAAAAGAATTTTTACCGCGACTAATGTGACTTTGATTTTAAAAATCCAAAGAGCTTAATGTATCTTCAAATAATTAAATTTACATAGAGATATAATAGATTATTAGGTGGATATAGTTTCAGTGTTCTTTAAGAAAAGGCTTTGAATAATTAAGGGATTTTTGTTAACAACTTGGAAGATTAGAATTTTTGTGACTTGAAATTTTAAATTGTGTGAGATTTAGCTAAGTGAAATCAAAAGCCCTAGATCTATTTCCTACTAGTTCCAAAGCTAATTATTGGGTTTATTTTTTATTTATTTTAGTTTTGTCATGCAATTTATTAAAATTAGTGATCAAGATTTTTTCAATTTTTAGTTCTCCTAATATTAAATAATGTGGTGAATTTTGGTACTCAATAACAAAATTAGTCCATGTGGATTCGACATCATTTCTTTAAACTTTACTACTTGCTACGACTTTGTGTACTTGCAAATATTCACATCAAGTTTTTGGCGTCATTACTGGGGATTAATTTCTTATTATTGATATTGATACTAGCTGGATTTTTACTACTTTGGATTTGTTTCTTTTTTATTTAATATGATCTCTTAGCTGAACTCTTATGTAATATGTATTTCAGGACTTAGAAGTGTATGCCCAAATATAAATCGTCAGAATCTACACTTTTTGATCATGAGATTGAGAGAACTTTGCATCAAATTAAAAAGAAGAAGCGAGAAGTTACCATATCTTCCATCGCCATGGGGGATGAGGCCACTGAAGTTGCAAATAGAGCTTTGAGGGACTACTCTATGCCCTCAATTAATGGAGTAACATCATGCATAAGGAGGCTGGCCGTACATGTCAGGGCCTGCTTCCGGATATGCACGTTAGCATAGGAATGTCCGAAAGAATGTCTTTTTAAATGGGATACAAAACAAACATAACAAAAATTTCATATAATAAAGGGGCTCACTTCAAATAGGAGCGATAATCATTCTTACATCATTACTTAAGGCTTTAAAATCCATTCACTTCTCAAAATAAACAAAGGGGCCAATAACATACAAAAAGAAATAACCTTCGACACCGGCCCTCCACATAAATCCCAAAATCTTTAAGTCGGGGGAGATCTTTGTACACGTCTAAAATCAACTTTGAGCCCTACTAGACTCCCCTTCTACTATAGATTTGCCCTTACCTGGAATAACAAAAAGCAAACAAGTGAGCCACAAGGCTCAACAAGCAAGGAAAGTAGTGAAGAGGTCGATATACAAAGGCATGCATAATATAAAAGTCAAGGAAAGAACCACTGCCCGCATATATATGTATATATATATGCCTTCGTCATTAAACCATGCTTCAATATATCTATATATATATATCATACTATCTTTTCTTACAACAAATCACACACTTCACCATGGAAGATAACATGCACACACTTAGACCATAGCACAATGCCCTTTTATCAACATAGCTCATAGTACAAAAATATATATATATATATATTAAACATACAAAAATACGAACACACCGTGTAATACCCAAGAACTTTGGGTTGTTATTTTAAAGGAAAAATGAAAATTAGGGGAAAATAGGTATTTGAAAAGCCCAAAAAATTTACTGAATCATGCGAAGGGAGAATCCTAAAGCTTAAATGTCTAAGGAAATAGGAACGCCTTTAACGAGCATATCGAGGCATGATTTTTAAGACCAAAAGAAATCAAATCAGAAACCATTTTTGGTACAACTATGGATCAGACTGAAAAATTGAATTGTTGTAGGAGACTCGCAAGAGGGTATCAGAAGCCTTGGGAAGCTCCGGTTCATTGAGTAGGACAACCCTTCGGAAGTTTCGAGAAGAAACCAAGAGGTTTAAAGCCAAAACGAAAATTTGGGCCTAAGTGTAATTTTTCAAAATTGCCGGAAGGGGTCAAAATGACATTTTTCAAAATTTTCAAGGGAGAAATTGATAGATTAGGACTTGAGGGACCTAATGAAAATATTAAAAAGTTAAGGGGCTTTTGTGAAAGAGGTCCAAGATAAAAAAAATAAAATAGTGGGGCGAAAGTGCAAAAATTGAAAATCTTGGCCATGGAATCCGACCAAGCCATGAAGGGTCACCGAAAGCTGCTGGAATTGCATGAGGGGTGGTCAGGGATGGCTAGGGGTGATAATGAGCCGACAATGGTCACTAGAGTGGCCAGATTTTTGAAAAATTCAGCTAAGAAAACTGGCTGAAAGGTCGAGCCCTACAACTATCTTTTTTAGTTGAATATTGATACTTTTAGATTGATCTAGGGGCGGTGGAAATGCTTAAGGCAATGGGAAAGGCGGCCAACGCTATTTGGAGCTTCAACTTTGCCTATAAATAGAGCACATGATAGTAAAAAATTTCAGATAGTGGGAGCTCAAATTGAAGGCTTTTTCGAACGAATTGAGAGTCAATGATAGAGGGATTTTGTTGCCCATAGATTGGAGAGCATTTCTGGAAAATTTGGCAAGCAACAGAGTAGAAACAAAGGAGATTCGAGGCTTTGCCGGAAACCTATGCAATCCGCCTGGTCGAGACTTCGAGCCTCCGATTGAGCCACTTCCTAACCTCCTTTGAAGCCAATAAAGGTACCTTCTGGATCGACTTGGCATAGGCTTCATCGTGGTGCAAAAATTCGGAATCGCCAATGTACCGTCGCCGGAGAAGATGACCGACGCGTGAAGCTCACGCACCAATCTCACTCGCCCTATCACGTGTTAGCACGTGAGGGCGCGTAGCACCTTGTTAATTTCTGAATTTTTTTTAATATTCTTGAAAAATTATTTTAGGTTTTTTAGTGAAAAAAGATTTGAAAAAAAAAATGATGTAGGTATTTATTTTGGATTGTTAGTGAAAATAATTGGGAAAAAATAGAGAAAAAGGGTAAGAAAATTAAGGAAAAATAGTTTTTATTGATTATTTAAATGAATATCTTGCCTAGGGTGTCATGTGAATTGAGGTGAAACAATTAGTCCAATTTTTTAAGTTGGCACGAAAAATGAGGCAAGTTGCATGCTTTTCAAGGTATCCCGATTTTTGAGGAAGGTGAGTGGTTTTGTCCCTATAACCCGTAAACGACATGAATACCTTTCTATGCATGATATTTATGTATGTTATGGTCATCTTTGTCATATTTGTCCATATTCTATTGCATGAAAAGTTATGATATTCACATAACACGTTATTATTGTCATATTGAAACTCGTGCATGGGTTGGGATGTCGCCCTAAGAGCAATTGATGGAACAACGTTAGGATTATCCTGCAAAGGTTCGGGATTCTTCCTAGGGTTTCGTGTAAGGCTGGTGGGACAGGGAAGTTACACTAGGGTATCTGCTTATAAATGTTTATGTATCATTCATTCATTCATTCATGTTTATCTAACCCTCACTTAGAAGATTTCATCTTCTAATATTGGACCATGTCCCTGGAATATTCCACATTCTAGGCGAGATAAGCAGTTAGAAGGGCAAGGAGGTGATCGAGGCCTAATCGCGACAGAAATTTTTGTGGGCCCCATGTGAGGCCAAGATCATCTATTACATTCAGTTGTATTGTTTAGATTTTATCAATAATTGTAATATCATGTTGGGTGAACAATATGTATGTACCCAAGTATGTTATGTTTTCTAGGTTTCATGCAGGTTCTAATCTTGCTTGCGCTTATGTTAAAAATGTATCATTCCTTCGTTATGTTTTGGAGTGTTATATATAAAGGTTATGTTGAGGATGTATTGTTGATTTATGTTTAAATGGAAACAAAAAAAATCCTAGCATATATTTTAATGCCCTAGAAGGCGGGGTGTTACACACCGCCTTAGTGGAATATCCCCATTTCTTTCTTCTTTCTTTGTGGACTCACCGTTTTTTTTCTTTTAACATTTCTTCCTTTGCGGACTAACTGCCCTTTTTGTCATGGCATGCCTTAGGGATATCCACTTACTTTCTTCCACGCAAAATAATAGGTGCGTTAAGGAAATATATATATACGTATGTATACATATTCAAGCATCTTCACAACTTCACACTAACATGCTATTACAATAATCGAGACATGTTGACAAGACACTAACTGGGTCAAATGCTATCCAAACTTTTTCCATAATATACCAAATCGAAGCTTATCGAGTTAGGGTTATAACAAAAAAAAAAAAAAGATCTCAATTTGGACTTCTACATTAAAAGTTATGGCCAAAAGAGTATAGCATGCGCAGTGCTATCAAGAGCTTCACCCATCGACTTGACCTCCTGGACTAGTTGACTTGACTGAGAACAGGCAAAAATGACCATAAAAACTAGCCTCGGCTGAGTTGACTTAACCCACCACAAGTCGACTCGACACAACCCAAAATGTACGAAATGGACACAAATCATGCAAGATCACCCAAGGTTAAACCCCTAACCCCCAAGTTTCCATTCCTTAAAGAAAAAATAGGGAAAACAAGCCCCATGAAGACCAAAAACAAGACTCAATAAAGCTATTGAAAGAGACCCACAAATTTTAGGAAAACATGAAAAATGACTCATCTAACTCAAGCTTTCTAAAAACACCATTAAAGGTATAGAAAACCAAAACTTTAACTAATCTTAAGGATATAACTTGCATTAAATAATAGGAGAGATGAATATAGATGCTTGCCTTTTAGGATGAAAAAGCCAAAGAGGAGAAGAAGCAATCAAAGAGCTCTAAATCTCCCTACTTTGAGAGCTCGAATCTACCACGCTTAATGGAAGAAGAAGATGAAGAAGAAGGAAACTGCTGAGAGACCCAAAGGAAAGAGAGAGAAAAGAATGAAGATTGGAGAAGAAGCAAGAGGGCATGGGATGCCCTTCTCGCCAGCCACCTAACCCACCAACTTTGCCCCCTTTTTCCACATTTGCCCCTTACACTCACACACACAACACTAACTTTATCAAGCCACTTTTGGTCTTTTGGCTTCATTTTCATTTTCTTATCTTTTTTCTTTAATCAATAATTATGCATACAAATATACATATAAAATTCCTTTACCAAGGCCCACTTTTACTTATGCTCCGAGCCCATTCAAAAGCCTTTTTCCTATTAGGCCCATGGAATTGTTTAACCCATCACTTTCATTGGGCCTTAAACACTTGCCCCAAGCTTACTTTATAACACCTTTTATGCCTTAAATATTACACACATGCATTAATTTACTTTCAATTAAATTTTAACCAAAAATATTATTTTTAATTAATTGCATCTTAATGACAAGGAAATATTTTGCACCATTTAACCTCTTAATCCCCTATAAATTATTCTCGACATCAAACAATTAAGGAACACATTAAATGCATTACACAAAAAATATAATTATTATCTAAGACCCATTAATGAGTTGTTACAGTACAAGATAACAATTTTGAGATTAAGCGAGCAATCATTCAAACGATTCAACAAACTGTTCAGTTTGGGGGGCTATCGCAGAAGGATCCTAATGTTCACATTGCAAATTTTTTGAAAATTTGCGACACTCTCAAGCACAATGGAGTGACAACTGATGCTATTAGATTGAGACTTTTCCCTTTTTCACTCAAAGATAAGGCAGAGGCTTAGTTGAATTCTCTACCACTAGGTGTCATCACAACTTGGGAGGGATTAGCACAGAAATTTCTGGCTAAGAATTTCCCTCTAGCGAAAATGACAAAGCTCAAGAACGACATTACAACATTCACTCAGTTTGAGAATGAGTCTTTATAAGATGCGTGGGAGAGGCATAAAGACTTACTAAGAAGGTGTCCTCATCATGAATGATATGTATTAATTGTATACATATTTTTATTTAATTTTTATCTTAACTTTGTGCTATTTTTCCTTCATAAATGTGTGTTTATATAGATTTTACATTATTTCAATCTCTTTTTATAGGAACTCAACAAAGGATATTATTTCAAAGATTTGGGCATAAAAAGAAAAGAAAAGAAAAGATATTATAAAGTTAATTTTAAAATTAATATTATAATATATTATATTATATATTATATATTATCTTATATTATTTATATATATATATAATAATATTATTAAATGGGTGGCAATGGCGTGAGATAGGCACTACAACAAATTTTGGTTTTCTCTACAAAATTTTTCATAGTTAAAAATTTAATTTTCGTAGCAAAAACTAATTAGCTACAAATTTTTATTCGTAATTTGAATCGTAGCCAAAGGCTCGTAGCTAATAGTATTTAGCTACGATTTAATATTTCGTAGAAAATAATACACTTTGCTTAGGCTAAGGCATGGCCAGTGCTATATATATATATATTATAATATAATATAAGAAAGGGAGATTGGGGAGCTTCTGGGAGAGCGGCGCACAGAGAGAGGAAGGAATTGGAAGGCAAAAGGAATTGGGAAAAGGGCGGCAGTGCACAGGAAGAACGAGGGAACTGAGAAAGGCACCAACGAAGCAGTCCTCCTCAAGCAGATCCATTTGACCCAGATTTGGGCAGGAAGTTCCTATTCCCATTTTATTTTCTACTTTTATTTTTTATTTTAATAATATTTAGTTAATTTATTTTAGCTAGGGTTTGGATGGATTTTAATTTTAGGATTATATAATTATTTGTTTAGTTCGATTCAAAACCTGATTATAAATTATGTAAGGAATTTATATTGTTGCATTTAATACTTTAAAAGATAGGCTACCTTTTGATGATTTAATGATTTATGCATGACTAATTAAAAGATTGTTACAAATTAAATTCATAGGCAATATAAATCACATGCTAGAGTATTAGATGGAAAGACGATTAGCTCGTGTGGGAATCGAGAAAGCTTAGTAAGTCAAATCCCTTTTCGAGATTAGAGGTTTTCAAATAACTTAATGCTTATTTATTTTGGTGATATCTATTCAGAAATCGGACAGTAAAATTGAATTAATAAATAATTAATATGACTTAAGAAAGCTTATTAATTAATTGAGGAAAATCCACCATCATATGCAAATAATTATAAAATACTGTAAAGATATTTTTGATTTTAAATTGGAATTGAATAAATAATTACATAACCCAGATTAAATGAAATCTAAATCCTAGTGCATTCATTAATTAGTTTTTTTAATAAAGAATTCAGTTTGTCATTTATTTGTATTTTTATTCATCTAATTAATTAATTAGTTCAACTTAGGTTAATTAAAATTATTTTGGTATTGTGATCTAGTTCTCGTGGGATCGACACTCTTTTTATCACTATATACATATTTGATTAAGGTACACTTGCCCGAATTAATTGTGCATAAATCACACATCAAGTTTTTGGCGTCGTTGCTGGGAACTAGTTTATTACATATCAAAACTGCATAATTTAGCCTTAGATTGAACATCTTTTTGTTTTCTTTTAGAATTTGCAAGTTTAATTTAATTTTTTTTTCTTTTTTTTAATTTTTAGTATTTTTCTTTTTCTTTGTAGGTTTCATGGTGCATGACACCCACTAGTGGTGGAGAATTGATACCCCTTGATCAAGAAATTGAAAAAATTCTAAAAAAGCAAAAGAACAAGATGGAGGAAGAATAACAGACCCAAAATAATCCAAGGACACTGAGCTCATATGCTTCACCTACTCTGGATGACACTACATCAAGCATTAGGATGCCAAATGTGCAAGCAAACGACTTTGAGATCAAGCCTGCAATTATTCAAATGATCCAGATGAGTGTACAATTTTCTAGCCCTAATGATGATCCTAACTCTCATATTGCTAATTTTCTTGAAATATGTGATACTTTTAAGCACAATGGAGTTAGTGAGGATACAGTTCAACTTAGGTTGTTTCTCTTTTCCTTAAAAGATAGAGCAAAAGAATGGCTTAATTCTCTTCTAGTAGGTTCTATTACTACATGGAATGATTTGGCACAAAAAAATTTATCTAAATATTTTCCACTTGCTAAAACAACTAAATTAAGGAATAACATAACTTTTTCATAATTTGGTAATTAATCCTTATATGAGTCATGAGAGAGATTTAAGGAATTGCTTAGGAAATGTCCTCAGTATGGTCTACCTGTTTGGATGTAAGTGCAAACTTTTTATAATGGCATTAACCAATCTTCTCGTTCGATGTTAGATGCAACTGCAGGTGGTACCTTTATGGGGAAAATTCTTGAATAAGCATATGAACTTTTGGAGGAGATGACAGCCAACAATTATCAATGGGACAATGAGAGAGCAAATAAAAAGGGAGTTGGAATTTATAATGTTGACTCTATCATTGGCTTATTAGTTCAAATTGCTGAATTAAATAAGAATTTAAGTAATTTGGGGGTTTCAGCTATGAATGCTTCTCTTCTTCTTCTTCTTCTTCTTCTCATTTTCTTTCTTGTGAGCTTTGTGGGCAAAAGGGACATGCTAGTGTTGATTGTCAAGTAGGAAATCCTTTTTCTTCTGGATCTTCTGAACAAGCTAATTTTATTTCTTATGATGGTAACAGGTCAAATTTTAATCCCTACTCAAACACTTACAATCCAGGATGGAGGATCCATCCTAATCTTTCTTGGAGTAATAATCAACAAATAATGCCCCCTCCCCCCCCCCCTCGGCTTTCAACAACAACATCAAATTCCACAGGGTCGAATTTGGAAGATATGATGGAAAAGTTTGTCAATAGTATAGAGGCAAGAATGCAAAGCTTGGAAACTCAAATTGGACAATTTGCCCAAGCAATTTCAGAAAGACCACAAGGAGGGTTGCCTAGCAATACTGAGAAGAATCCAAGGGAGCATGTAAAAGCTGAAGTGGAAAAGAATTGGAAAGTAAAGAAAAAGATGAAGAGCATACAAAAGAGGAAGAAAGCCAAGAGCTTAAAGCTAAAGAAAAGGATCGTGAGTTATCAATAGAGAAAAAGGGAAGTTCTTATTCTCTTAATTTAATATCTTTCAAACCGCCTCTTTCTTTTCCTAAAAGATTTCTGAAGGCTAACTTGGATAAACAATTTGCTAAATTTTTAAAGGTGTTTAAAAAGTTGCATATTGGCATCCCTCTTCTTAATGCTATATCACAGATGCCAAGTTATGCAAAATTTTTGAAAGATATAATTGCAAACAAAAGAAAGTTGGAGCAATTTGAAATGGTGAAACTTAATGAAGAATGCTCTGCAATTCTACAAAATAAACTGCCTCCAAAACTCAAAGATCCAGAGAGTTTTTCTATTCCTTGCACTATTGGTGAAATTAAGTTTGATAAAGTTTTATGTGACCTTGGTGTAAGTATTAATTTGATGCTCTTTTCTATTTTCAAGAAACTTAGATTAAAAGAACCAACACCCACTACCATTTCTCTTTAATTGGCTGATAGAAGTATCAAATATCCAAGGGGAATAGTAGAAGATGTGTTGGTAAAGTAGATAAATTTATTTTTGCTGTTGATTTCATTATTCTGGACATGGAAGAAGATTATGATATGCCCATAATTTTAGGGAGACCTTTTCTTGCCATAGGGAGAGTTTTGATTGATGTCTAGCAAGGAATACTTTGCCTTAGAATTTATTATGCGACAGTTATTTTCAATGTGTTTAAGGCTACAAAATATTCTAATGACAATGAAAAAGAAGTATTTAGGATAGATGGTATTGATGATTTGGTAGGGAGATTAGATGAGCTTATAGAAAATTGCATTGCTAACTCTTTTGATGAGCATGAACAAATTTTAAATGCCAAGAACAAAGCCGTGGGCATAGGCTATTTGAAAAAAAAAAGAAAAACAAAAATATTGTCCATCCAAAAGGGAGAAGTTGTTTCCTTTGGATGTTTTTTCTTCTTCTTCAAAAGTCAAGCCACCAGGTTATGAAAAGAAAAAGTTGATAAGAGTGTTGAGGGAGCAAAAGAAGGGAATTAGATTGAGAGTTGCTAGCATTTAAGGAATAAGTCCATCAATTAGCACAAACAAAGTTTTAATGGAAGAAGGATTCAAGCCTCTGTGAAGACGAAAACCTAGTCAAACTAATGACTATAAAGAAGTGCTTGATGGGAGGATGTGTTGAATGAAAAAATCCAACCCCTCTTCTTCAAAAGAATAAGCCCAACAATTTTCAAGTATTTCAAGAAGGCCTACATCAGGGGAGTATTGCTTTTCTTTTCCTCTTTTCTTATTTTTAAACATTGGGGACAATGTTTAATTTAAGTGCGGGGATGAGAAATTCAATAATTCTCAATTTTTTTATTACAAAAAATAAAATTATAATGTGCATGAATGATGATTTTCTTTAGAAAAATGTTTATTTTTTTGTCTAAGCCGATTTCATGTTTCCTATATTAACTTTGGTTCAATGCATAGTTAATTCAAGATTGGGAATTCTTCTATTTGATTATTGATTCTGAGTTTGACAGTATTAAGGAAAATGAATTGATTATGCTGAATTATCATGATTGTTGAAATATATGCTTCTTGACAAAATTCATGGGATTTTGTGATTATGCATGATTGATTATGTGAGAATAATATTGTGATTATTTCTTGAAATTAAGCCTAAGCAAAGTTGAAGTAAAATGAGATGAAAAAAAAAAGAGCAAAACAAAAAGAAAAAAAATTGTTATTGCTATTTATCTACTCCTATGTTTTGAGCTGCTTAATAGTAACTGAGGATTGATTGTGTGCTCCTACATCATCTTTCACGTCAAACGATAGTTCAAAATATGAGTATGCAAATGCATTCTAAGCAATTATTTAGAGAAGTAACTGAATGTCTTCATCACAAAATGTTGATAGTCACGTCAAAAGGCAAGTAATGCTTAGGAAATATTGATTAAAAATAAATAAATCATCCCTCTTACTCCTTATGTTTGTAATAGTGGAGAGAAGTGATTGCAAGAAAACTATTGCATGATTTAATTGTGTTAGTTGCAATATTTCATGAATTAATTTTGAAGTATGCATGACATCAAAAGTGATGATTTTTCATGACTAATTCTCTCAATTAATATTTTTGGATTTAGAGTTGATATGATAATATGGGTGGTAATCAATTTTGTGATTAATTATGTGTTGATATGTTGTTGGAATTATTGATTTTGGCCTAGCATAAAAATAAAATGTTATTGTTTTAATTTCTTCTTTGTTTTGCTTGAAGACAAGAAAAATTTAAGTGTGGGGATATTTGATAAGCCTTAATTGTATACATATTTTTATCTAATTTTTATTTTAACCTTGTGTTATTTTTCATACATAAATGTGTATTTATATGGATTTTATATTATTTTAATATCTTTTTGTAGGAACCAACAAAAGATATTATTTCGAAGATTTAGGCATAAAAAGAAAAGAAAAAAAAAGATATTATAAAGTTAATTTTAAAATTAATATTATAATATAAAATAATAAATAAATAAATATTTTAAATAATTAATATTATAATATAAATAAAGTTATTATATTATTTATATATATAATATTATTAAATGGGTGGCAATGGCGTGAGATAGGAGATTTGGGCTAGGGCATGGCCAGCGCTATATAAATATATATAATTATATATATATATATATATATTATAACATAATATAAGGAAGGGAGATTGGGGAGCTTCTGGAGAGCGGCGCACAGGGAGAGGAAGGAATTGGAAGGCAAAAGGAAATGGGAAAAGGGAGGCGGCGCACAGGAAAAACGAGGGAACTAAAGAAGGCACCAATTAAGCAGTCGTCGTAAAGCATATTCATCTGACCCATATCTGTTTTAGATCGGTACGGAAAGTTCCTATTCCTCTTTTATTTTTTATTTTAATAATATCTAGTTAATTTATTTTAGTTAGAATTTTGATAATTTTAATTTTGAGATTATATGATTTTTTGTTTAGTTCGATTCAAAACCTGATTATTATTTGCGTGAGGAATTTATATTGTTACATTTAATACTTTAAAAATTTAGTCACATTTTAATGATTTATGCATGACTGACTAAATGATTGTTATAAATTAGATTCATAGGCAATATAAATCACATGCTAGACTATTGATTGAAAGATGATTAGCTCATGTGTGAAAATCGATGAAGCTTAGTAAGTCAAATCCCCTTCCAAGATTAAAGGTTTCTAAAGAACTTAATGTTTATTTATTTTGTTGATATTTGTTTAGAAATCTGACAGTGAAATTGAATTAATAAATGATTAATATGACTTGAGAAAACTTATTAATTAATTAAGGGAAATCCATCATCACATGCAAATAATTATAAAATACTGTAAAGATATTTTTGATTTTAAATCGAAATTGAATAAATAATTACATAATCCAGATTAAATAAAATTTAAACCCTAGTGCATTCATTAATTAGTTTTTCTCATAAAGAATTCAGTTTGTCATTTATTTGTATTTTTATTCATCCAATTAATTAATTAGTTCAACTTAAGTTAATTAAAATAGTCTTGGTAGTGTGATCTAGTTCTTGTGGGATCGACATTCTTTTCATCACTATATGATATTTGATTAGAGTATATTTGTTCGAATTAATTGTGCATAAACCACACATCAATGAACTTTCGGCATGGCTGCAAGTCCAAACATTCTATAATGGTTTAGGAGCTACAAATCATTCTATGGTTAACGCAACAGTTGAAGAAGCTCTTATGAGCAAAACTCACTAAGCAGCCTATGATCTTTTGGAGAAATTGGCATCTAACAACTATCAATGGTTTTCAGAGAGAACTATGCCAAGAAGGACAACTGGGGTTTTTGAGCTTGTTTCTATTACAGCATTAATAGCTCAAATGGAAAATTTATCTAAACAGTTAGGTAATATTCGAGTTAATGCTATTCAAACTAATGTTGTATTTGCTCATTGTGCAAGAAATCACTCAAGTGTTGATTGCCAATTGGGGAATCCTTTTGCTCAACCAAATTCTGAACAAGTAAATTATGTATCAAATTTTCAACGCCAAAATAATCCTTTTTCAAATACATATAACCCAGACTGGAGGAATCACCCCAGTTTTTCATGGAGTAATAATCATTGAGAAGTTAGACCACCTCAACATTTTCCACAGTAAGAAAAGAAGCCAACTCTGGAAGAGATGTTCATGCAATATATGCAAAAGGCTAATATGGCAATCCAAAATAATACAGCTTCAATTTGCAACCTTGAGGCACAAATTGGGTAGCTTTCTAATACACTTGCAGAGAGGACAACAAGAACTTTACCCAGCAATACCATGACCAATCCTAAGGAGCATGTCAAAGCCATAACATTGAGAAGTGGGAGGATAATTGAGTAGCCAAATATTGAGCAAGTTAGGGATGAAATTCGTGTGGAATCTAAGTAAGTTTTGGAAGAATTGGAAGAGCAAGTGGCTGATTACCATGCTGAAAATTCTGAGGAGATTAACAGAGATTCAAGCCCCACAGCTAACAGGGAGTATAAGTATGAAAAAGTTCCTGTTTCACCTTATGATTCACCAATTCCTTTCCTGTAAAGACTTAAAAAGAATAAACTTGATAGTCAATTTTCTAAGTTTCTTAGTATTTTTAAGCAATTGCATATTAATATTCCTCTTATTGAAGTTTTAGAACAAATGCCTAAATATGCTAAGTTCTTAAAGAATATTTTATCAAACAAGCGGAAGTTGGAGGAGCATGAGATGGTGATGCTAACTGAAGAAAGTAGTGCAATTTTACAAAAGAAGTTGCCTCTCAAGTTGAAATATTAAGGGAGTTTTACAATTCCTTGCACTATTGGAAATTCATATTTTGAAAAAGCTTTATGTGATTTGGGAGCAAGTATTAACCTTATGCCTTTTTTCAGTTTTCAAGAAACTCAGTCTTGGAGAAGTAAAGCCTACTACGATTTCTTTGCAGTTGGAGGACATGTTTATTAAATTTTCAAGAGGGGTCATTGAAGATGTTTTGGTGAAGGTAGACAAGTTTATATTCCCAGCTGATTTTATAGTGCTTGACATGGAGGAAGATGAGGAAATTCCTTTGATTTTGGGGCTACCTTTTCTAGCTACGGGGAGAACTTTGATAGATGTCCAACAAAGGAAGCTTATTTTGAGGGTTGGTGATGAGTAGGTGATGTTTGATGTTTTTAAATCCATGGATTTTCTTTTAGAAGCACACTCTTGTTTTTGTTTGCAAGTTAGTGACATTGACCAAGTTGTGGCCAAGACCCATAAGATTGGAATGGCAAAGCTTCCTCTTAAGGATTGTCTAACTAATGAAACAATATTTGAATCTGAAAGTGAAGAGGTTAAGGAGTGTGCTAGGTATTTGGAAGTTGCACCTTCAGTTCATCCTTCTTTTAGTTTGAAATTTGAGGATTTGGTTACTTAAAAGATGTCATCTTTAAGTAAAGAACCACCCAAACTTGAGCTTAAACCACTGTCATCTAGCTTGAGATATGCTTTCTTAGTTCAAGATTCTACTTTTCCAATCATAATTAATGGGTCTTTGAGTGATGTTTAGGAGAAAAAGTTGCTAAGAGTTTTGAGAGACCATAAGTCAACTTTGGGGTGGATAATTTCAGATATCAAGGGGATTAGTCCTTCAATCTTCATGCACAAGATTCTCATGGAGGATAGTTTCAAGCCTATAATTCAACCACAACGAATAGTGCATGGGTGAGCCCGGTGCAAGTAGTGCCAAAGAAAGGTGGAATAACTGTGGTAAATAATGAGAATAATAAACTTATTCCAACAAAGACAGTTTTAGGATGACAAGTATGCATAGATTATTGAAGACTCAATGATGCAACCTAGAAAGATCATTTTCCATTACTTTTCATCGACCAAATGCTAGAAAGACTCGTTGGACATGCCTACTATTGGTTTCTAGATGGGTATTCTAGATATAACCAAATTGTAATTACTCTTGAAGATCAAGAAAAGACTACATTCACATGCTCGTATGGAACCTTTGCGTATAAGAGGATGCCTTCTGGTCTTTGTAATGCTCGAGCCACGTTTTAGAAGTGCATGATGTCAATTTTCTTTGACATGGTGGAAAAATTTATCAAAATATTTATGAATGACTTCTTAGTTTTTGGGAGCTCTTTTGATAATTATTTATCTAACTTGTCTTTGATTTTGTAGTGATACAAGGAGACTAATTTAGTATTAAACTGGGAGAAATGTCATTTCATGGTGGAAGAGGGGATAGTGTTTCGCCACCAAATTTCTTTCAAAGGGATTGAAGTGGATCAAACCAAAATTGAGATCATTCAAAAACTACCACCACCAACCAATGTGAAGGGAGTAAGAAGTTTTTTGGGTCATGCAAAATTTTATAGGCAGTTTATAAAGGATTTTTCTTTAATTAGTAAACCCCTTTGCAATCTTTTGACTAAAGATACCCCATTTAATTTTTCTCATGAGTGCTTGCATGCTTTTGAAATATTGAAAAAGAAATTGATTTCAACACCTATAATTGTCACACTAGATTGGAATTTTCATTTTGAATTGATACTAGTAATGTAAATAAAAAAATAAATACTATAAATAATTAATATTATAATATAAATAAAGTTAATATAATTAATAGTTTATTACATATTATATATTATATTATGTTATATATTATACTAACGTGAATGTGGAG
Organism: Diospyros lotus; assembly: GCF_014633365.1. Taxonomy (NCBI): domain Eukaryota; kingdom Viridiplantae; phylum Streptophyta; class Magnoliopsida; order Ericales; family Ebenaceae; genus Diospyros; species Diospyros lotus. Next base: position 30,201,402 of record NC_068346.1, on the reverse strand, counting down.
TAAGGGGGTTGCATTTTAAATATAATATTATAATAGTATAAGTTCAAATGGGAGAATTACGGCTGTGCCTGGAGTTGATAAATATGTAAGGAAGATTATAATAAGGGAAGATTGGAGATTAAAGGCAGCAGCGCACACAGGAGGAAGCAATGGCTAATTAAAACAGTGAAGAATGAAGTAGGGCATTTGGCAGAGAGGAATTAACAGAAGCAGCAAGCGGACGGATGTACCAGCGGATGCGGTCTTTACCCAGATCCAAACAGATCTGGGCAGGGAACTTCTTTTTCTTCCATTCTCTCTCTTTTATCTCTTATTATCATCTCCAATAAATTAAAGTGTGTTTCCGGACTTGCCATAAACTGATTTTAATTTTTTAAGCTTTGATGTAGCTTAGTTTTGAAAACACAATTGAAATTTTCATGTGAACTTAATATTCTGTTTTTCCATGATTGGGTGTTTTTCCTTTATTCTTAATACTTGCAATTTTTTGGTCAATTATTTGTTTGATATATTAAATCATACTTGCACGAAGAGGTAACTTATGATTTAGAGTTTTAGGATTAAACACCATTAGTTGAGAAAGTTAAGAGATTCTTTACCACGACTAATGTGACTTTGATTTTAAAAATTTGGAGAGTTTAATGCATCTTCAAATAATTAAATTCACATAGAGATATTATGAATTGTTAAGTGGGGATAGTTTCAGTGTTCTTTGAGAAAAGGCTTTGAATAATTAAGGGATTTTATCAATAACTTGGAAGATTAAAATTTTGGAGACTTGAAATTTTAAATTGTGTGGGATTAGCTAGGTGAAATCAAAAGGCCTAAATCTCTTTCCTACTAGTTACAAAGCTAATTATCAGATTTCTATTTTTATTTATTTTTGATTTGTCATGCAATTTATTAAAATTAGTGATCAAGATTTTCTCAATTTTCTATTCTCCAAATAGTAAATAATGTGGTGAATTTTGGTACTCAATAACAAAATTAGTCCCTGTGAGTTCGACATCCGTTCTTTAAACTTTACTACTTGTTGCAACTTTGTGCACTTACAAATATTCACATCATTGTTCTCATATTTTGAAAGCTTAATGTGCATAATGCTTGAATGAATATGATGGTTTTTCATGCATGGCTTTATGTGCTTATGCCTCTTGAATTCTTTGCTCGACTATGCATGAATGTGAATGGATTATCTCCATGAGCGTAGCAATTCATTTGACCACCTTTCTTTAACTTTCTTAATGCTATATCAGTCTAAGGGGGAGTATTTCTCCGACTTTTGTACTAATTTTTTAACCTTTTTATGATTTATAACAAAAAGGGAGAGAAACCCTGAAAATAGCTTGAAAATTTGTAAATTGAACTTTTAAAAATTTAATCTTGATTTTGTCATCATCAAAAAAATGGAGATTGATATTCTAATAATGGTTTTGGTGTTTTGTTTTTGATAATGACAATTCTCAAAAATCAAATTATAGAGCCTTGATTTAAATTCAATTTTCAAGCATATTGTATTCAAGCCAAAATTGTAATACCCCATGTTTGTATGAGATTGCCATGTAATTTCGATAAGTTTGGAATATCGAAAGATCAATTTAATGATAAATTAAGTTGTCGAATCGACTGTAGGGAGTGCCCTAAAGCTGAGATGCCAAAGGAAAATGATACGGCATTGATGAGCATTTCGAGATAGGATTTATGGTATCGAGTAATCTTGGATTATTAATTTTGCATTTTTGATATTGAAATGCAAATTAATTCAATGTTTGAGGGCATAATTGCAATAAGGGAATTTCTCAAGTGAAATTAAGAAGGAAATATGGGGTTTAAAACTGTAAATTCCCGTATATATGAGTGTAGTGTATAGTTATATATATATATATACACGCATGTGCGTGGCTGGCTTATGCGAAGCTTCATAGCCGAGGCCAAGTTTGCTAGAGTAATCGCTAAGGCAATTGAGATAGTGGAGTCTCTATAAATAGAGAAAGAGTGGAAGAGATTGAAGGAAGCAAAATGAAGAAGGAAATGCGGCTGAGAGAGCAATGGCAGAGAGAGAGGTTGAAGTTGGGCAAGCAATGGCCAAGAGGCCGAGGGAGAAGTTGGAAAACAATGATGGAGGCCGAAAGTAGCTGCGAGAATGGCTGGAAGTGGCTGGAGCAGGCCACAACAGCAAGCGACAGCCATGGCCGCAAGCTATTGTAGCGGTGCAGCAACCAATTGCGGCAGCCAACGGCCGCGAGCAACTGATAGCGAGGCCGGAGGCTGGTGCAACGGTCGGCGAGGGTGGCGACAACTCGCTTGGGCAGAGGCAAGGCTGAGAACGCAGCGGTGCAGTAGTTGGGCGAAGCTGGTTCGCACGCATAGGGGGTATGCGAAGAAGAAGAAATAGAGAAGGGAAGAAGAAGAGGAGGAGGAGAAGAAGAAGAAAAGAGAAAAAGAAAAGAAAAAAAAAGGAAGAAAAGAAAAGAAAAGAAAGGAAAATAGAAAAAATGAAGAAAAATAGGGAAAAAGTTATCGAAAAATCCTAGAAAATTCTAGGAACTAATTTGGGGTTAGAGGAGCATTCTCGAAGCCAGGAAATTGATCGGGCACGTGTTTCGAGGTCAGGGTCTGTATTTCGAGGAAACCTGTGAGGCTAAGTTAAGATAAGTAAAAATTTCCTAGAAAATTTCAAAAATTCAAGAATATTATTTTATGAATTGTCATAGTGGAATATTTAGTTTGGATTTATTGAGGTAAAATAGGAAGGAATAGAGAGAAAAATAAAGAAAATACAAAAAATTATGAAAAAATAGGTTTTAATGATTATTTAAATAAATATGGTGGTAAGGATGCTTTGGAGCTTAAGTTGAAGTGACTTGTGCGAATTTTGAGGTTGGCACGTAAATTGAGATGATACATGAATTTCGAGGCAAGGCACTAATATCGAGGTAGCTCGATAAGCTTGAGAAGGTAAGTGGTCTGACCCTAAACCTGATTTATGTAAATGGTTTAATCATGTTTTCATGTCTTGATGTGAATATGTCATCTAGTTTGCATTTACATGCTATGATAAAATGTGCGTATGTTCACGATGATATTATTGATCATGCATAGCATAAGGGTTTGGGATTATGGACTAGTACTGCTGCTCTACCAAGGGTGCACTCATACACCTTAGTCCGATAAGGAGGTTGTAAAATAGGGGAGCAGTAGTTGGGTGCAATAAACTCAAACTGAAATGATATGGAAAATGACATTTTGCATTTTACATTCGTGCACAAAATATGTTTATTGTTCCCTTACTTAGATGATTCATCATCTAACTTGGATTATGCCCCTCGAACATTCAACGTTTCAGTTGAGACTTATAGCTTAGGCAAGGAGGTGATTAAGATATAACAGCACAGGGTGACGTGTCCGGTGGATTCAACATGTGGTTCTGGTATTTTATTTGTTCATGAAGATCTGGATATGTTTCAGTTAAGTTGAGAAATGTCAATGTATGTTTGAGGTATCATTTGATTACACTTAAGGTGTTTAGTTTTTACCTTGGGAATCGAGTCTCTATGTATTAAGGTTGTTATAAATATGATGTTAAACTATGGTACAGATTCTTATATTATGATTAAAGTGAATGTGCCATATCAGGTTTCGATTATCGCTTCCACATTTGTAATTATATGTTGGGGGTTTCTCTTTGAAATACGGTATTTGAGGTTTAAGAAATGTATAAAGAAAAGAGCATGTGTATTTATATGATGGGCCCCAGCATAGTGACGCCCTCTAGAAGGACGGGGCGTTACAAAAATTATTATTTTTTTTCATGTCAACATGTTCTTATTCTTCCAAACAATCAAAGATTGATCATAATACAAATTTTGAAATCGTGTTCAATCCATGAAACTTTTTTTTCAAATCAAGTTAAAAAGAAAATTCTTTTTGAAAATCATATTTCAAAATTGTCGACATTAGTCTAAGAACTGTTGATAGTATCAATTGTTAAAGGGTCAATTTGTAGACAGTATTCATGAAACTGTCCACAACTTAAAAGCATGCTTTATGGATCTATTTGTCGACAACCTCTGTATAGAAACTATGCATAATTAGCCTCCTTCTCCTTGCTTGGACATTCCCATTGAAAATGCCCAAGTTTGTGACAATTGTAACATTCCATCGTGGCTTTGTCTGCCTTTTCCTCTAGAATTTCCATGGCCTTGACCCCTTTCTCTTGATTGACCTTTGTCAGAAATTATAGATACCCAAGAGGAGGGGTGAATTGGATTTTCAAAAACTTTTAGATTTAAAGGCTTTTTGTTCAAATAAAACTATTTTGCCTTTTGAAATTTTTGAAAGGTGAATATAAGAGATTTTATTGAAAGCTTAAATTCTTTGAACTTTAAGAAATAATGATACAAATATAATTTGAATGACAATGAGCTTAGCAAGATCAATTTATATTGTTGATACTAAAAACTTTGAATGCTAGAAAAGAATATTTATGTCACGGCCTGCCTCCTAGAGTACCCGCTAGCATAGGCAATCCGTGAGAAGTTCGCTAAGAAATGGAAAAAAAACATCCCAACAGTACTTTCATGACATTATGCTAACATTTAAACATAGAGAACTGGACATTCATACAACACAATCAAGTAACATGTTTGGTCTTTCGCTTAGGCACCCATAGAATACAAAAAAAAAAAACATGGTGGCATGAAACAAAAATTACATTAAGACAACTATTCTCCCATGCCTTGCCAAAAAGAAAACAAAACACTCCCCAGGATCCTCCGCCCGAGGTGACTCGGTACACACTATGCATATCCCAACATTAGGTGTGACTAGACTCACCACCCACTGCCACTTTCCCTTTATCTAGATTGACACAGAATACACAAAATGAGCCATAAGGCCCAGAAAGTATAATTTATGAAAAAGTAAGGCAGTAGGAAACAATGAGACATAAATAGACATACAACAAATTTATTTTACCATGTGTGATTACACTATGCATTTCTGACTCAACAATACATGCATCCCATATGTATCATATCAAAACATGTCATATGCTACCAGGTAAAATGTATGCACCATCATCCCATGGACCACTTTCCACCCTCGTCCTGACCACATTTCAGGTGAGTCTAAATAGCTGTAGTGGGACTCTAATTCACAGTCTTACGCATCACAATGACAGATGCTGGGGGACTCTAACCCACAGTCCTACACTTTCCCCTTTATAGAATATCCTTTTGCTTTTCCTTCATTGTGAAATAGTGGGTACGCTAATGTACATATAAGTATAATGATGTGAATCAGGTTGCTAAAGTCTCACAAGATCCGTTAAGCATCCATGGAGGTCCAATGACAAGGTCAAGAACCAAGAAATTAAAGGAAGCATTAAATGGGCTAATTGAACACGCCTCAATTTTAGAGCTTTTTTCAAGACTATAATTTGCCCGAATTGAGTATTCAAGAGGGTTCATGCTTTTTCAATGTTATCCAAGCTTCTTAATGTAATTTGGAAAGGTTTTATGAAGAAACAAACAAGGCATTATCAATTTGCCAGAATTGGTGGTTGTTTGATTGATTGCCATAATTGGTGGCTAATTGATTGATTACCATTATTGGTGGTTGATTGATTGATTGCCACAATTGGTGGCTAATTGATTGACTGCCCAAATTAGTGGTTGATTGATCGATTGTCTAAATTGGTGGAAGATTGATTGGTTGCCACAATTGGTGGTTAATTAATTGATTGCCCAAATTGGTGAGTGATTGATTGATTGGGAGAATGTTTGACCACTTTATCTTTTGTTTTTTTCTACTTTTTTTGTAGTTATATAAGCCAATGTAACCCTATGGGGAATGCACTTTTTTTATCAATACTAATAGTGAGAGTTTTTTCTTTGGTTCTTCAACAAACTATTCCTAACTTATTAAGATTTCATCTTGTGGCGTTCATTCTTGACTTATCACTCACAATCTTTCTCTTCTATCTTGAGTGCGACGTCTACCCAACCTTCTTATACTTTTGGTTCTTATCTTTTTATAAATAACGGATCAAGATCCTTTTGTTTTGCTTATTACAATCTATTTTAGAACGATCCTTGGCAAAGGAACCATTTTGAGCATCGGGTCTCACCTTCCTTCATGGGGTTCACATCATATATCATGAATGTGAAACATGTATGTGACCATCTTATGCCTCATCTAAAATTGAGCCCCATTTGATCATCTTGTCACTTCTCTTACAATTATGAACTCTTTGTGGGCATATACTTGATAATTCATTCTCCGTGTATGGTATATCATTATAAATAGGACTTTTGTGATTCATTTTACAACCAAAATATGCCAAACTATATATCAAATCAAATCCCTCAACATCTAGTCTACAACTCAAAAAATGGATCTCGATTCTAATATCGAGGCAGAAAGTTATGGCTAAAAGAGTACAAGGTGCCCAGTGTAGTCCATTGCAAGAGTCAACTTTTGGTATATGGAAAGTTGACTAGGGAGTTGAATATATAAAATGAAAGGAAAGATAACTTTCCTTAAGTTGTAGAAACCTAGTTGAAGCCGAAATTGCTGCCTCCAAGCTGATCTTTGACCCTTACTAAAGCCCACAACCCAAGCTAGAGGAAGAAGAAACAAGTAGAAGAGAGGAACTTGAGGTGGTCGAGAAGAACAGAGAAAAAGAAGGAAAGAAAAAAGAAGGAAAATGAAGGAAATGAGAGAAGGACAAGAAGGATGACGTGCACAAGCAACCCCCCCTCTCTTTGATTTTTCCCCATTTTACCCCTTGCTAAATATGCCAATGCCCATCATATCCCCATTCAATTTAATTCTTTTTTTTTTAAATAGACATACATGCATATACACATTTCTTTTTTTTCCTTGATTTTCTTTTTCCTTTCTTTCCTTTTCTTTTCCATACACATCATTTAGTTATCATTTCATCTCTTTTTTCCTTTTTTTTTTTTTTCCAATTTAGTCATTTTATGGCCACAATATAATACACTAAAAAATAATACCAAAAACTAATTTAGACCCACTAATGGGTCATTACAATTTAACTCGCTGAAATAAAAGAAAGAAATAAACAATGCAACACACCAAATAATTTTATAGTGGTTCAGCCCAATCAGCTTACATCCACTCCCTTGGCTTCTCACCAAGGAATTCAACAATCTACTATACCTTTGCAGGCTCAGCTGTAATCTCATATTTCACAAGTGTAGCTATAATCTCTATTTTTTACAAGCTCAACAGTAACCAATTACAAGATAACTTTTATAAGGAGCAGCTATAACCTCTTACACTTTGCTTTTTAAGGGCTCAAGCACTAACCCAAAAAATAAGAGAAGTATGAGAATTTAGCACTTTGAGAAGCTTATACAAGATTGAAAACAAAAGATGAAAATAGCTTCTCATAAATAAAAGAGAGATAAAAAGAATATGAAAGCAAGAACACACACTCTCTCTTTTCTGATTAAAGATGAAAACTTGAAGTATCTTATTGGCTCAAGTAAGTAGTAGAAAGTATTAGAAAAATAGCCTTACTCTTCATTTTCTTCTCCTTTTATAGTTGTTGTCAATAGAATGAAATCTGAAAGGATAGCCTTATTTTTCCATAAAATGATCATTAGAATATTCAAAATATCAAGATAATTGATTGAGATAAAATGCAAAGCCTTTTTGAAGCCTTAATGGTTTATATTGTGCATTAAAAGCACTTGCAAAGGTTAGTTCAATGGTTATAAAAATTAGCTTCAACACAAAATTAATTGACCAACTTTGGACTTTAAGTAAAAATGCTCATTAGTTGACTATTATAGATCATTAATCAACTAACTTTTAACTGCACTGAAGTAGACTCAGTAGATACTTGAGTAGACAGAGAGATGCATAACATACTCAATTATCTCTCAATAATAGTTGATTGACTATCGACTTATACTTGATTGCTCATAAAAAATACTCGATTAGCATCTCATAGTCATTGTTCAAACACAATTACTCAACTATTACAAGATTTTACTCGATTATGCTTAAATCTTAGTCGATTAAAAAGGTATTACACTCGACTATGACTTTAATCACACAATTGCTTTTGAAATAGCCAAGACTTGCAATAAATACTTAATTACTAAGAGGATTTACTCGAGTGATATTCAAACATACTTGATTTATTCTATGCCTTACTCGACTATTATTCAAACACCATATAATGTTTTGAATATCATCATCAAAACACGTTTTCACCAACATCTAAATATCATAAGCATTAAGCTTAACATATAAAAAACAATTTTCTCATTAAGAACAACACAACACATAACTAATAACTTAACATAAACATTAAGCTCAAATACAAAACAAAGTGTTGTTTGTGAAAGTTAGTTAAAACTAACTTTTCAATCACATTCACTGGTTGCATGGAAAGTCTTAGAATATAAGAGAGATATTTCTCAAGCACATGGCTTTGAGAACAATATACGACACTCAACTAAGGACTCTCTTTTATAGACTTAAATAGAAATCATTATACTCATCAAATTTCAACATGAAACATAAAGATGCATAACTTTATGAAACATACTCACATGAAACATTTATAAGTCAAGTAACTTACATTTACTTGATAACATAAAACACTTAGAACACTGCAAAATATCTTGAGCACAATATATATTGCTCATATAGCACAAAGTTTACATCTCATCTATATTTATCAAGACAAGAGCACACATAAGGCAAATAAGTCATATCTATGATATATATTCTATAAGCTTTAAAGCATTATACACAATTTCTACCAATGCATACTTTGAGTAATTCTTGAAAGATAGAAACTTTAGAATCCTATTACTCAAATGCATTGAATTTAAACACGAGCAACACTAAAAGTATTGCTTGGAAAACATACAGTATTTAAATGCTTTCAAGAACTATTTTGACTATATCTAGATGCTTTAAAATATAATCACTTAATTGCATCTACATTCTCATTATAGAGATTAACCATCGAATTTCAGCAACTTAACCAAATGCTACTTGAAATCAACAATCTTATAAATACTTGAATCAAAGTAACAAACATTCAACTAATAAAATCTTAAATGTTCTTCCATTAAATTTTAGAACATTGAGAACCTTAAGAATCCAATATTAAATATCACATAAGCAATGTAGGCTTTATGAATCAAAACTTTAGGATCACTGCCTAATTATACACACACACATTTACTCAAGAGCATAAATGATAGAAACTTAAAACACATTACTCCTTGATTTGAGAAATGCTTTGTCATATTTTAAGCACTTAAGATATTTCCCAATCTTAAGTTTACTTTAAGCATTACAAGGACCACATGACACTCATGTATCATGGATACTTAACATATCCCATGAAATCTTAGAGCAATCTACTAACAAAAATAAAATTAAATACAAATAGAATATATTAAGGTTATTAGTACAAGATTAACATGAAAGATAAGACTATAAATTCTACAAATCAAAACTCAAGTACCATCACTTAAGTGTATGATCACTTACCTAAACATTAGATATAAAGATAAAATACATTACTCTTAAACTTTGAGTAATGCTGCCACATATATCATTTAGAATATCATGAGCTCCACAACATACCCATGCATTATCTTTAGGATGACCCTAAAGAGAAACATATCAATAAAGCATATGACTAAAACAAATTTAACACACATGGGATCAGAAATAGATAAATTATACTAAAATGCAAAATTATCAAGGCAACCTTATATATATCAATATAGGCTTACCATATCCATAACCAATATATTCTAAATAATTTCTATATATACAAAAAAATCTTAACAAAAATAGGACATTAAAGTTTTTGGCACAATGCAGTCATTATCAAAACATTCATAACATAAACTCAACAATCTCTGTGAGTAATCTTCAAAGCGTGTTCTTGTTCAACATGAGAACTCATGCGCTGTTCATGAACAAGCAGTCTATGTTACAACTCATCTATGGTTAAGGTGTCTGCATCCCTAGACTCCTCAATGGAACATACTACATAATCAAATTTGGGAATCATGGATCTTAAAATCTTTTCAACAATAGTAACATCTCCTTTATTCTCACCATTTGCTTTTATCTTGTTGGCGATAGTAAGAGTTTGAGGAAAATACTCATTTACAAATTCTCCTACCTTCATGTGGAGAATTTCAAATTCCTTCCGAAGTGCTTGCAAGTGTGCACTCTTAACTTGTGTTGTACTTTGATATTTTTGCTTCACAGAATCCCATATGTTCTTTGTTGTATCCTTGTCAAGGATTGTTTCCAAGATTGAACGATCTAATGCCTGAAATAGATAATTCTTTGCTTTTAAATCTTTTAACTTCTGATCTTCAATGTTCTATCTGTGTATCTGTGAGAACAACACCTTTTGCTGCTATGGGAATTCCATTCTCTACTAAGCCCCATTACTCCTTGTAAAGCAAGAAGTTTTTCATGAGCATTGCCTAAAGATCATAGTGCCTATCAAATTTTTGAACTGCTTGCTGCATAAATGAACTCTTTGTCATCATGCCTCAATTATTACACACTTTGAAGATTGTTGCTTTGAACTTTAACTAGGCCCCTATAGTTAAAAAAAAAAAAAAATCTTGTGCTAGGTAGAGAGAAAAAGAGGCCACGAGGTGGGGAGATCAACACGTTTGGAAGGTCCGAAGGGACCTAGGCCAGCCTCACTAGTAAGATCCTTTAGTAGAGGAAGGTTCGATTGGAGATGCCAGTGATGATTTGCTGGGAGGTTTGGTGGCTGAGCGATCTATGAGTGTTTTAATTCCATCGATTTCTCATAACACTCGTGGTGACCATAATGGTATTACAGATAGTGGCGGTGCTGGAGTGTTAGTGACTTCGTTGGGTGGTGAAGTGGGGGGATTTGTTAGGATCTCCACGAAGTGTAAAGGAGTCAGTGGTGAAGTGGGGGGAGTTGTTGATGCCGTGGCAAGGGAGTCAGTGGCTTCTTAGAAGCTCTACCATCATCTTTTGATGGATCAGATGGTTCAAGAGGCAGGGTTGGGCCATCTCATTGATTTCCCAGGGCTAGTTCATTCCTTAGATGAACAACACCTGTTATTCTTGACATTGTAGCAGTTTCGAGCATTTGGTATGGTCAAGGGGGTGATTATTAGGGTCCAGATAAGGCTTTTGGGGATTATGAGCAGATGCTTTGCAAGCCCTCACTCACGGATAGATCTTCATCATCCTTAAGAGACGCAGACATGGTGGATTCCAGGCCTTCCTTGCCATCAGTGGCTTCAATAGAGGTGGGTTTGGAATCCTTGGCTAAGGATTCAGAAGGATTGGATATGGGGAGTGGGAGGAAAGCCTCTAGGTAGGATATCTTGGAGGTGAGGAGTGAGGATATATCAGAGACGGTAGGGGCGGAGCTACACATAGCCAAGGGTAGGTAGCCTCCCACCCTAGAATTTTAGATAATGTTATTGTACATAATAGTTTAAGATTTTTTTTTTCATTTTTTTGGTTTTTTAATACCACGTAACCCACCTCACCTACCCAACCTTCATTTCTCTCTCTCTCTCTCTCTCTCTCACCTACTCGGATAGTCAAATGCCTTAATTACCGCCAGGTGCTAGTGTCTCCTACACCTCACCTACTCTCTCTCTCTCTATCTCTCTCTCCGCTATTTCAATCTCTCTCTCTCTATCACATCTCTTCTACCTAGCCCATCTGCACCGTACTGAAGCAAGAACCCACTCAACCACTCGCCAAAAAATCGGCATTTGATCTTCAATCCAATCGTATTTTCATTGTCAAAGTGGCTAGGGGCAGAACTACACACAGCCAAGGGTGGGTAGCTACCCACCGTGGATTTTTAGATAATGTTATTGTACATAATAGTTTAATATCTTCTTTTTTTTGTTGTTTTTTTTATTACACACCTCACCCACCCAACCTTCATTTTCTCTTTCTTTCTCACCTACTCGAACAATTGGATACCCCCATTGTCGTCAGGTGTGCACGTGTCCTACACCTCACCTACTCTCTCTATCTCTCTCTCCACTATTTCTCTCTCTTTCCACCTCATCTCCTCCACCTCGCCTGCTAGCACCTCACTAAAGTAAGAACCCACCTAGCCACTTTCCCAAAACTTGACATTTAATCTTCGTTCTTGTCATATTTTCATTGTCAAAGTGGCCCCGATCTACAAGGAGGTAAGTCTTTTAGTTTTATCAGCAATTATTTTCAATACAAATCCATGATATATATGTATTTACGCGAACGTTGGGTTTAGTCAAAAGTTTAATTAAACTTAGATTTGCGAAGATTCGGCCGTTGGATTTTGTTGGTTTTTGGGTATGTTGGTCAATGGGGATAAGGTTGTCGGGTGGTTGCCTATAATCACCAAAAAACACCTGCCACAGTGGTCAGTGGCAACTGTTAGTGTATTTACCTGCGTGTTGGGTTTGACTAAAAGCTTAAGCTTAGATCTACGAAGATTTAGCCGTTTGATTTTGATTGTTTTTGGGTATGTTTGTCGATGGGGATAAGGGTGTCGAGTGATTACCTCTAATCACTAGAAACCATGGACCACGGTGGCCGGTGGTGACTACCAGTGCGTTTATGCGTTTTGGGTTTAGCTGAAAGTTTAAGCTTAGATCTACGAAAATTCAGCCATTACATTTTGTTGGTTGTTAGATATGTTGGTCGATGGGGATAAAGGTATCAATTGATTGCTTCTGATCATCGAAAACAATCGACCACAATGGTCGGTGGCGACTATTAATGCGTTTACACGCGTTGGGTATAGCCAGAAGTTTAAGCTTAGATCTACGAAGATTCAACCATTAGATTTTGCTAATTTTTGGGTATGTTGGTTGATGGAGATAAGGGTGTTAGGTGGTTGCCTTTGATGGCCAAAAACCACCGGTCACGGTAGTTGATGGTGACTACTAGTACGTTTACGCACATTAGGTTTGGTTGAAAGTTTAAGCTTAGATCTACGAAATTTAGCTGTTAGATTTTTTATGGTTCTTGGGTATGTTGGTCAATGGGAATAAAGGTGTTGGGTAGTTGCCTCTAATGGCAAGAAACCACTGTACATGGTGGTCGGTGGCGATTGCCAATGCATTTTTTAGTTCTGGCTGAAAATTAAAAATAAGATATACAAAAATCTAGTTCACTTTTGTGTATGTTAACCTCCCTTAACCGTTTCTTTAATTGTGCTTAAATTAAAGAGATTAATTTTTTCTATTTTCTATTACAGATTTGCCAATTACATATTTGAAACTATGGCAGAAAGAGTATTTTATGCCATGAAACTTGTTAAGACTCAGCTATGCAACAACAACTTAGTTGTTTATATTAAAAAATAGGTATTTAATGAATTGATAATGATGTTATCAAAACATGAAAATGCGTTGAGAACGATTATGTAATTTATTGATATATTTTTTTAATATTATATTATTTTAAATTTTTTTGTGCTATTTAATTTTTGTCCACTTAAAATTTCTAGCTGCGCACCTAAGAGATGGCATGTAATGAGGCCATGCAGAAAGTTAATTCGCTGTTTGAGGGTTTTGAACATGTGGTGCAACGGTCTAAGTAATGGGCAGATGAGGTCGATGGTGCTCTTGTTCAGCCAGGGGATGGGGTTGTTGATCAGTTAGTTGGGTCACTCCGTGACTTGGTCATGGCGGATCAATGACGACAGTCGTAGTGTCCAGAGGTGAGGATCAAATGGCAAGGAATATTTCGGTCACCTTCAACCCTTTTTATAGCATTTTTGGTGAACACGAAAGTCCAAGGGCTCAACAGCAGTCATGCATGGTAGGGCTAAATTTTCAGGCTGAGGTTTCGGTGTTGGCTGCCTGTGGTTCGATGATTTAGCCGATGATTCGGGTTGCTGATCGTCATCTTGGAGAATTCGGTGATCGAGAATTGGGGCTGTGATTTGTGCTCATCCAACTTGATTTCGGATAAGATAGGGGGAGTGCATCTCATAACTGCCATAGATAATCCAAAGCCACAAAATTTGGTGTTGATCAGGCTAGAATGGCCTTATCAAGGCGAAGATTTCAAGCATGGCAGAGAGCTCTCTAGGAAGTCACCGATTGTGTCCGATGGGCCCCCCTTCTTTGCTTGGGGCAATGATATGTTGCTCGATGTAGGAATACAATGAGTGGAGGGGTGGGAGTTTATGTCTCCTTCTGATTTTACTCACGTCAGACAAACCTTTTATTGCCCGGCACAGAAAAGGTAACAATTTGCCATGAAAGAAATTCTTCAATTAGTTAGATCCAGATGGAAATGCCCCTTGATGGACTGAGGTTCAGTAGGTATGATGGGCACGTGCAAGCTGGTCATTTCAATGGGGAAGTGGGTCGGGCTAATCGTGAAGTGGGCTTTTCACGTTCTAGCCCATGCATGAGAGCTGATGGTGAGTCAACCAATGCTGTTAGTGTTGGATTAAAGGGGGCCCAATAATCTATTGGGAATCTAAATGAAGACTTGGGTTGTGCACGTAATTAATTTAGAGGGGTCGATCAGCCAGTCGGGTCCAATAGGCTAAATAATTAAAGGCCCAATAGTGATTTAAGGTAGCCCATTATTGATGATGATCCACATGCTCCCCGGATGCGACCTAATGGGATGGAAAAAAGAACTTGGGTAGATTTGGTGGGGTCTAAGAGCCATCACGTCCCTACAGAATTGGTGTATTATTTGCCAATTAAATCCTTAATAGATGGCCTCATAGTGAGGTTTTCAGAGGATGTTATCAATGAAGGTGTGTAGTATTAGAAAAATACCTTAATTGGATACCTTGTCGAGAAGCGTCTCTCGTTCCAAGTGGTATAGTCAATTGCTCGGAGATTATGGTGGCGTTTTGGCCTTGTTGAGGTATTATCTAACAACTTTGGGTGCTTTTTATTTCATTTTAATAATGAAATGAATATGTTGAAAGTCTTGATGGTGGGCCTTTGTATTTTTCGAAACACTCATTATTAAAAATTTGGGAGATAGGTATGGATTTATCTAAAGCAGCCCATTCCTCGTTGCCTATTTGGGTTAAGCTATTTAATATCCCTCTCGAATGGTGGAACGATGAAGGTAGTGCCAAAGTAGCAAGTTCTCTTGGGTGTCCTATTCATGTCAATTTCACGATTGAGGACCGCACTAGAGTGCAATTTGCTAGGCTGTGTGTTGAGATGGATGTCTTTTCTAATTTTTCAAATTTTGTTACACTAAATTGGGGTATTGATGAAGGCTCAGGGGAGCCTAAACTCTTAAGGATGCTAGTGGAGTATCAGTGGGTCCCCTCAAGATGTAGTTAGTGCAAGGTTTTTGGCAATTCCCTTGATCCATGGCCTCACAATCCTGATAAGGCAGGTCAGAATCCAACTACGGGTGCGGTGAGGAAATGAGGGAATGATAGTGGGAGGGCTAAGCCTCGCGGGTCTTTGATCAAAAGTGCTGAGCAAGCGAATGTTACGTGTCCTGGTGCCTCGAGAGCTGTAAACAATTTGGTAGCAGCGCATTTTTGTCCTATGTCAGAGGAAGATATGGATTCTCCATCTCTTGGGGAGTTGCAGTGTCTGATGGATATAGGGCTTGTTGCTAAGCAGGATATGGTGGGTGGCAAGTCGTCTACGGGGGGTTGAGATGAAGAGGGTGTTGTTCAGGTTTCTCTGTCTGAAAACTTGGGCTCTGATTAGTTTCGGTTAAGTCCAAGTCCTAGAAAAAACAAGAGAAAAAAAAGTTTAATACGCTTTCTCAACGCTAATTAGGTTCCTAGTGCAAGTTGGCCTATGATTATAGTCCCGACTTGAGTCTAGTTTTGTTCTTTGTGTGTTTAGTTATTTATCATTGTTGATTTTTGTTCCCCTCATTTGTTGAGGGTGTGCTTTCTTTTGGTTGTTTAGTGTGGGGTATGCCCCGCTTGCGTTTTTAGGCTTTTGCTATTCTTTTTTTTGTTAATATAATTTTTACTTACAAAAAAAAAAAAAAAAACTTTAACTAGTCCTCATGATGGGCCTCTGATACCAAATGTTAAGAACTAGAAATTTAGGAGAGAAAAATTAAAGAGCAATGTGCAGATGAGGGAAAAATTGGAGAAATTAATGAGAGAAATTCAATGTAATTGAGGTTTAAATATTCAGGTAAGTAAAGAAAATTATGTAGAAGATATTATACAATTGAAATTTAATTTAGAAGGTGATTTTATTAATTTTTGCTAAATTATACTATTTTTACAGTGTGTATTAATTTAGCAACGTGTGGGCATAAAAAGCACCAGAATTGGTTAATTAAAGGGAAGCTCCTTACTCCCTTTGCGAGTCTCATTCAATTTACGAATTTCTTCTCTTTCCTTAACTCAATTTGATTTAAGAAATTATTTATATGCTTTTATGGATATTTGTTGTGTAAATTGAATTAAATTAAATTAAATAGGAGATTTTTGGGGTTTTATTCAGTAAGTGCTTACAGGGTGTTGTACTGCCCTTATATCCTTGGGAATGATGCTGAACTCGTTTGGGACTAGGTTCCTAGAGGGTTGGCGGGATTTGGTTGTGGTTATGATTTCTTGCTGGTGTGAGTCATGATAATAGGAGGCATGAGTTGTTGTTCAGTGAGGTGATGTGTTGACCATTTGGTGACACTGGAGCGAACCGTTAACCAGGGTGAGGATGGTTGTCGACCAGTTGTTCCTAGTCACGGATTGTCAACCGGTGCTTGATCACTGACGACATGGTATTGCAGTACATGGGATTGGGCTTGCATTCATTGGGGATTATGCTTGTATGTGTTGGGGGTGAGCCATGGCATGACATGGTTGGCCTGCTGAATGCTGACTTGTGTATGTTAGGCAAGCATATGCATTTAGAGTATTTGCTTATGTGAATTCCTACATGGGCGTAACATGGCCTGATGTTTGCCTTATGGGGGCCTTGTCACCACGTTCATACTATAAAAGCCATTGCATTTATTATTTGTTGCATTGCATGGTTATCGTTTGATATGGATTGTGGTATGGAGTTAACCCTCGATAGCTATGAGTGGGAGCTGGGCTCCAGATAGCTATGACACAAGAACTCCGGCATGTGGTTGTGATGAGAGCCTCGGGCTCGTGTGGATTGTGTTATGCTTTATGCCAGCCAGTTCATGGCTGTGGCAAGTTTGTATGTAGGGGCTTCGGTGCTAGGTTGTGCATTTCTTATGTGGGCCACAAGAACTGTTATGTGCATTGTTATATTTATCTTTGTTGTGCACCGGACATCTTGATGCATGATATGGCGTGGCATTATCATTTACTGCACGACATTTGGTGGGGCATATCAAGTGTGGGAGGTTTGTCCCCGGTCTTATCTTTATTTTTCTATTATGCTTGCTAAGCCTTGTGGCTCACCTTATCTTTTACATCATTCCAGATGTAGAAGCTTATGTCATGGTTGGATCATTTAGCGTGTCTGTCTTATAACATCCCAAAATTTGGAGATAAATAATAATTATTAATACTAGTGTTGAGGTCATTAATGACTATTTGGAGTTTTAAGAAAAAATAATAATTTATGTTGTTTTGAGTAAATAGGTAATTAAGGTAATTAATTATTTTACTTAGGAGTATTTATGGAAATAAGAAAAGATTAAAATATATTGGTTTGGGTGAATTTCTGAAAATTTACTGTTTAAGTGAAATAAGGAATAAAAGAAGTGTTGGGGTGCTGGAGCAATTTTGGAGAAAGTGTTAGTGTAGGTGCTCTAGACCCAATCAGATTGGGCATGTTGTACACTGACAATTGTAATCATGTTATTATTTGAATAAGGAGTTGTTCAAATTCACAAGAAGTCATTCTATTAGTTTCTTGTTATTATTGTAATAACCGAATGAAACTAGATAGAAGTCCATATGATATATACTGTGATTAATCTATAAAGATGTGAGATGATGCATCACAGTTTCTAGACATCATTAAATGTCCCAAGTCGTAGCGATGTCAAGAATGGACATTGACAATTGCGGTAAGACTTGTATGTGCTATGTTTTTGCTATGTGATAGCAATGGGGGTCTCACACTCATAGGCATGGGGATGCCTAGACAAGTACATAGGTGACCAATATTGGAAAACGTGTCACTGGACATGACTCGCCATGAGAATCCATTTTGGTTATATGTTGATGGAATTCTTATACGAGATGGGTGTAACTAATCTTTAGACCTGAGGTTGTCACGGTCATCTCATAAGAAGATCGATATGCTTTGACATCGTTTCGATGGGCCTAGATAAAGACTGCACGTGGGCGATCGTTGGGCATATCGTGAGGCTTATGGAGATGGGTGCATAACCAAGATGGGACTCGTCTATCCCTTGATAGAGGATGATGTATCTAAGGCGCCTTCGGTGGATATTCACTTTAAATCCATGGCCATGGTAAAAGAGATCAATAAGGAGTTATTGATTTACTTTCTATTAAGTGAAGATATCCAGAAGATCGAAGAAAACTCATGTGATCATTATCAAGCAACACATCGCCATACTTGAGATCACATATGATACATTGACGAGAGGATCGAATTACACGGTAACCATGCTCGTGAAAGGTTATTTGCGGATTATGAATCCTTCTGAATAATTGGGTAGGCATGATGCCTTGCTAGAGGCCAATCTTGTCTTATGTGTTCGTACCGACACATTGCCAACATATTCGAAATCTTAATGAGTCAAACACAATAGGCACGGTCCCTGGCCTAAACCAGGAGAGTGGACGTATGGTTAAGTGGGACACTTCGGCAAGAAGTTGTGCCGTCGTAGGTTCTCACGAAAAAAGAACAAATAGACGTAAATGACGTCGATATGACGAGGAGTCGTTATAATGGAAAGAGTTTCCTAAAATGACAATTAATTAAATTAGGAAGGAGTTTCTAATTTAATGATTTTCTATTTGTTGGAGTGGCAAATAGGAAATAAAATATTTTTGGGCTTAAGTTAATATTTGGACTAAATTAGATTTGGGCCAAATATTAAATTAAATATTATATTTGGACAAAATTGGATTTGAGCCAAATATTAAAATAAATATTATATTTGGACTAAATTAGATTTGGGCCAAATATTAAATATTATATTTGGACCAAATTAGATTTGGGCTAAATATTAAATAAAATATATTTGGGCTTGAATTAGATTTGGGCCATAATATTTTATTTAACCTATAAAAGGATTGGGCCATTTAATTATATTTCTAGTTGGACTAGAATAAGCCCACTTAAGATTCTAACTAAATTAGAATTAATGGGCTAGCCCAATCCATTAGGGTTTTAGAAACCCTAGGATATTTCTCTATAAATATCCTTTTATAGGTTGCCCATTATTCAAGTGATTTTTGGTGTCGTTTTTCAAGAGTTAAAAAACGTATTGCCGTTCACTCTTCCCGTTTCTTTTGGCATCGATTTGAAACGTGGGTGTTCTTTTACCGTCCATACACAAGCCGCGCAAAGGAGAAGGAGCTAGCACTCCTATTCCGCTCTCCTTGCCAACGGACGCGTGCCGCGTATCACGAGTTAGAGGCTGGACGCTTGGACAGCTTGTAACGCCCGCTCCCACTTACGGGAGTTACTTGTGAACAATTACCCGAACTGTTCACCTGCCCGGTCTGAGATGAAGGGCGAACTATGTTTCAAGAAGAAACGCCCAAGGTGGGAACTAGGCTTCGTCTGGCCCTTCGCTTACCCAGGATCCATAAAACACCCTAGGGCCTCGCGAGTTTCTTATGAATGAAGAAATAACCCGCTACACCGCCCAAGGGCTTCAAGATGCTTCTTAACACCAGGCTAGACTAAGGGGAAAACTCATACTCAGAAAAATCCTCCAATTTTTCCAACACTTCATCGCTCGGGGACTCCTTCGGGGATTTTATAATTTCTTCTATAGCCCAAAATCTCCCAAAATTAGGCCCTATTATTTCCCCTTTTATTCCCCTAATTTTTGAAATTCCCCCCCCCTTTTTTTTTTTCGCGCGCGGGCCCCAAGGCCGGCTGGGCCCTCCCTGGGCCCAGCTGCGCGCGCCTGGGGCGGCCGCGGCCCGCGGCCACGCGGGCTGGCCAAGCAGCGGCCGCACGGGCCGGCCGCGCGGGCTGGCCGCGCACGCTGGCCGTGCGCCTGCCGCGCGCGCGCCTGCGCTGCCACGCGCTCGCGCCTCCTACTGCCTGCTGACCTGCTGCCCCCCAATTTTTTCCAGCAACTCCCTTATTTTGAAGTTCCAACTTTCCAACACCCCAAAAATGCCTAAATTCTCCAGAATTTCCTTTCCATATATACACATCAAAATGTACTCTTTGGGCTTAAAGAAATCCTTACACAAGGCATATACAAATTAAGCAAAAATTTCAACATTTAGAAAAAAAAAATATTCAAATGTCTTCATGCTCAAGCCTCATTCTCTTGCCAAACCTTTCCATAGCATGCTTCAATACCTACAAGAGGTCAAATCAACCTCATGAGCTCCAAGAGCTCAATAAGGGTGCAATGACATAAAGTATGGAAATTAACAATATAGATGCCAATGCCATATGCAAGTGCCTAGGGTTTCAATTCCTCAACCCTCAAGGTTAAAGGCTTCAACATTCCCATCCCAACACACAATTTCATGGCCATGAGTCTCATACACACAAGCATATGCAAAGCAAGCACAAAATGTTAAAATGCATACAAAAGTCATGCTAACCACCATCCACTTGGGGCTTTCCCCTTACCTCAATACTCCATGGATCTTCAAGTTTCCAACAACTTCAAGCCTCCAAAATCACTTTCTTTAATTTCCTCAAACTCCTTACATGAAAAACAAGCCTAGGATTATAAAGAGATCCTTTAAAATGAGAAATACAAGAAAATTATGTAACCTTTACCTCTAGGCTTCTTGGATTTCTTCTTCTCCTTTTTCTTCTTCTTTCTCTCTTCTTCCTTCCTCTTTATTTCCTTCAAATGGCTAAAGGGAAGACTTCCTCCATCTTCCTTTCTTTTCTTTCTCAAGACTCTTCAAATGGAAAAACTTGAGCTTGAAGGTCCACTTCCCTTTTTATACACTTTCTTTTCTCTTTTCTTTTTGATTTATTTTCCTAGCCTTGATATTCCCAATTGCAAGACTTGATCCTAGCCTTTCATTTCTCCTTTACTTTTGAGAATAAATCTTGACCATTGGAAGAAGCACAATCCATAGCCCTTAGTCTTCTTTAATCTCAACCCTTGATGCATTTTGGAAGACTAAATCCCCACCATCCAAATTAACACAATCCATGTGTTTCTCAAGAATGAATCCTAGCCATGGACTTCTTTGGAGATCCAATCTCCACCATCCATCTCATTCTTCTATTGGATCCTTGCATCCCATTTGGCAATCCATGCCAACATAAGGCCTTAAATCTCTACCATTAGATAAATTCTAATTTCAAGACTAATTTTCCACCATTGGATCAAGTCTTCAAATCCCATAAATATCCCATTTCTCATTTATTTAATTGGGACTAATTTCACCACATTAAATATGAAAGACAACTTGGAGAGACATAAATGCTTTTCTTTCCCATTTATTTTAATCTCCCATTTTCCCCCATGAATACTTGACCATTTTCTTTTCATTTGCAATTTCTTTTTATTGCAACAAAATCATTACACTCACATGGGCTAAATGGCTCATCTTTTCCATTCTTTTTGGTTTATTTAAATCCTTTAATTTTGCTTGAATAAGACCATGTCAAATGTCACTCTAAGACACAAACTTGGCTTCCAAGTCTTCCATCTCACCCATCCATTAATTATAAACATAATTTACCAATTAATTATTTCCACTCCCATAATTAATTTCCTCATTTTCTCATAATTAATTCCTTTATGAAATTTCTCTCCAAAATTACCAAAACACCCTTTGTGAATTTTCAATCCCATTTATTTCCACATAATGCAAAATGGGAACTAATTCACTTCCATATTCAATTTCACCTTGGAATTATCTCCAATGTACCAAATTACCCTTTTATTGGACTTTGCTATCCAAATTTCCAAAATGTCCCTCTCATAGGGCACCCTCAATCTCAAGGATCCGACACCTTCTCAAGGGCATTTTTGGAATTTTCTCATTTTCTTTCTCATTCTTTTAACACCTGTAACACCGGGTGTTACACAGCTCGAATCCCCGAACGACTCGATAATCTAAAGGTTAGATTTATTTATTTGTTTGTGAATGATTTAATTTCGACGTTGATCCAATCGCCGGGATCGGGGTAAGTTCAAAATTTTGAACTACGCTGTTTACCCCGTAGCGATCTTGCTTTACTTTCAGTGGTATCAGAGCCATCGTCGAAATATTTCAATTCCTTACGTGTGGATTTGGTTATGTTGTTATTTGTGAAATAATTAAATAATTGTTGCGTTTGTATTTTTTTGGATTGCAAAACGTTTTTGGGTGAAGGGCAAAAGATCGTGTATGACACGAAAAAGGGAGAAACAGGGTTTGGGGTGCATACGGATGCACCAGGGCGTCGAAAGACGCGACCAAGCGGGGCCCGCTCGCGCTGGGCACAGCCTGGGGCGGCCTGGGCGCGCGCAGGGCCCGGCCAGGTGCGACCCTGCGCGCTGGGGCGCGGCCGCGCGTGCGCATGGAGCGCACAGGCACGGCCGCGAGCGCGCAGCGGCCCCAGCCGTGAGCGCGCAGCGGCCCCAGCCGCGGCCGCGCGCGCGCATTGAGCTGCCGGGCGCCGGCGCGACCCGCGGGTTGGACCCGTGAGCAGCGCGCGGCCCGCGGGTGCGACCCGCGACTCGCGCGCGGGCGTGGCCAACCCGCGTGGCCCCTGCCGCCTGCACGGGCCGCGGCCGCGCGCCCCAGGCGCGCCCCATGCGCGCCAGGCGCAGCCTAGCAGCGCCCCATGTGGCCCAACCGCGCGCCCTTGGCCTTTTTGGGCTGCCAGCCGCCTCCCGGCCCTTTCCCCTCCCTCGGGCTTTGGTTTGACCATTCTCCGGGGTCCACGTGAAGCACCTAGGCCGACCTTTCGGTGGTCTATGTATTCCGTTCCCTCGGGTGAGGCCCGGCCAAATTGTTTGGCTATTTTTTATTATTTTTATCCGATCCATGAGTGTATGACACTTATGGGCCGTGATTAAAAATGGACCGAGGCTGTTAATTGGATTATTTATTAATTATTGGGCTGTTAGTGTATGTTTGACATACATTGGTTGATCCAAGCCCTGTTGAGCCTTGTTAGTTAGACTAATGGATGGGGCCCAAACCCAACACAATTAAAACAATTTTATTTTTCCAAAATTATACAAATTTTCAATTTATTGAAAGTGTTTCATTAAGATTGAAATAAATGCGACAATTAATTAACATAATTATGAATGAATCAATTAGATTGATTGCATGGGTGTATGGTATGGATCGAGTCGACCATTTATTTTATGTTGGGAATGAATGCTTGTAAATTTGGTTTTTGAAATAGGGCCTGTGTGTCCTGCCTCTCTTATACTCTGATGTACATTCTCTTCTCATCTCACTCCCTTCGAATGTAACTCGAGGTTTCTGATTCTATGTAATATATGTAGAATAGAATAGAGTAGTTATAGTTGTAGTTTGTATGAAGAGCAAGAGATGGAGCTAAATTGAAGACAAGATTCGAAGACCAACGAAGGCTTGGAGAATGTGCTTGAGAAGCAAGATGTGATTCTTCACCTAGGTTTGACTCGCTAGCTTCTCTTCTATGGCTCAAGGGGGCTAGCCGTAGTTATCCATACCATACACCGGTTTGAATCGTTTATTATGCATTATTAATTTGATTAATTGCATGTGATAAGACCTAAATAAATAAATAATAAATCCCTCATTAATATTAAGCCAACTTGCCTTCCATCATTATGAAGCATTAGGTTTCTAGCTGGCACTTGATTTGTTGAGTCACTCAAGGTCATGTGTCACCTATGATTCCTATGCTTCATGGCCCATGAGATGTCCCTGAATGATGGGTCCGACTTAACTAGAAATGTGGGGTTTGTTGAGTCACTCAAGGCCCTACTGAGTATAGAGGCAAAGATTGGGAGTCACATAAGATGTGCTTGGCAAGGAGTTGTCAACCCAATGAATCTAGGAGTTGCATGGAGATGCAATTGGTATCAAGTACCTACCTAATCGATCCTAACACAATTTGTTGAGTCACTCAAGGTTGTGCGAGGGGAGATGGGATCCTAGCCTGCTAGGAAATCTTCCAACGGGATTTCCCGAGTTATGTCTTGAGGGTGGAAAACTCGTAGAAAATAGTGGGAGCAATCATAAAATGTTACTTCTTGCGATTTACGATTTCGTAATTCAATATGATTATAATAATATCTCTATCAGTTGTTGATCCAAAATGTTTGGAAACATGTTGATAAGATCGATACTCGAGGGCAATAATACCTTCAATGAGACTAATTTCTATAACTGGGAGATCATCTTGAGGATAGTCCTCACACATGATAAGATTCTCTATGGGATAGAGAGATCTCTTCTTGTGAAGCCACCAGTTAAGGAAATAGTAGCACATAAGGCCTGGGCGATGCATAAGGTTGATATGATCATTGCTTGGTGTATTGTCTTGGCCACCATGACCCCAAAACATAGGTCACCACATAAGAGTTATGATGCCTATGAGATCATGGCTAGGCTCAAGGATCATCTGTTGAGAAGCATGTCATGGAGATGGTATGATTTTATCAATAGGTTGCTAGAGCTAAACTTAGGTATGGATGCAGAAACTTACCCCAGACTTGGTGCTACAGTCCCTCCCTAACAGTTATGGAAAAGACTCTTAGAGAGTGGTTGTCCATACTAAGGGGGACCAAACCTAAAATTGATTATAGGTTAAGAGAAGTGTTCTCTTAGTTGAAAGGCCCAAGGCGCACAGGGGCAAGCCCAAGAGTAAGAAAGCCAAAAGGAAGAAGAGTTCTTCCATAGCGCAATCTGGAAAAGTCCAGAAGATCAAAACTCGAAAGAGAAAAGAGGATGCGATCTATCTCCACTATAATAAATTGGGAGGTGTAGAGTAAGAAGAGTTCTACTAAGGGCACTTCAGGTATTTATGTTATTGGAATTAATCGATCGTCTTCTGATTAGTCCACATGAGTATTAGATACTGGATCTAATGCTCATATTTGCACTTTTTGTGTATGGGCTTAGGAGTACGATCAGATTAATAATAGGAGAAGTGTACCTACACATGGAAAATGGATCAAAAGTTGTTCCATTAGTTGTAGGGACCTATTTATTGACATTATCCACAAGGCTTGTATTAGATTTACATAACTGTTACTACAATCCTAGTTTGACTAGGAATATAATTTCTAATTCTTGTTTGACAAGGATGGATATTCATTTTTATTTAAAGGACAATAGTTGTTCATTTTATAAAAATGAGTTGTTTTATGGTAAAGCAAAAATATGTAATGGTTTGTATGTCCTTGATGTTGATACTCCTATCAGTAACATAAATACTAAGCGACTTAAATCAGATGATTTAAATAGCACTTATTTATGGCATTGTCGCCTTAAGCCATATAAATGAGACTCGCACATCCAACTTGTATAGAAATGGATATCTCGGCACATTTGATTATGAATCATATGGTGCTTGCGAATCTTGTTTACTTGGCAAGATGACTAAGTCTCTTTTTAAAGTAAAGGGAGGCTACATAAGTGCTAGGGCTTGTGCACATTGATGTGTGTGGGCCCATATCCACCCAAGCTCGAGGTGGGTATGTCTACTTCATAACCTTTACTGATGATAGATCATGTTTTGGTTATGTGTATCTTATGGGACACAAATCTGAGGCTTTTGAAAAGTTCAAAGAATTTAGATTTGAAGTAGAGAAACAAACTGAGAAAAGTATCAAAGTACTTCGATTAGATCGAGGTGGTGAATACTTGAACAGTGAGTTTCTAGATCATCTGAAACAGAATATGATTCTCTCACAATGGACTCCACCTAGAACATCAGAGATGAATGGTGTGTCTAAAGGAGGAATAGGACCTTGTTGGACATGGTCTGGCCCATGATGAGTCGCGCTGAACTCCCTATTTCATTTTGGGGATATGCACTCCTCACCGTGATCTTTGTTTTGAACAGGGTTCCAAGTAAATCAGTTACTCAGGCTCCATATAAGATATGGAAAGGAAAGAAGCCAAATTTGTCTTTCCTTAAGATTTGGGGTTGTCAAATTTATGTTAAACGTGTTGACAGTAATAAGGTACAACCCAAATCGACGAGATATCTGTTTATGGGATATCCAAATGGATATTACTTTTACCACCCATGTGAACAAAAGTTATTTTGTTGCCAAGCAAGTGGTATTCCTTGAGAAGGAATTCTTAGATGCTGTGGCTAGTGGGAGGAATGTTAAGCTCAAATAAGATTCGAGGCGAACCACAAACAAATACTCCCCTCCAGGAACCCGAGAAAGATCAGACACAAGAAGTTGTGTCAACTCCCCAACCTTCTACACAAGAACCTCATAGGTCGATGAGGGTTCGTCGCGAGCAAGAGAGATATGGATTTCTCATCTCGGCACATGGAGATGTGCTTCTAGCTGAGAACGATGAGTCTACTACCTATGATGAGGCAATGTCTAACATTGACTCTGGGTTATGGCAGATGGATGACAAAACAACTTTCCTTAATGGAAACCTGGTCGAGGATGTGTATATGACACAGCTTGATGGTTTTGTTACTCATAAACATGCAAATAAGATTTGCAACTTGCAAAGTTCCATTTATGGACTAAGGCAAGCATCCCGGAGTTAGAATCAATGTTTTGATGAAAAGATCAAAAGGTTTGATTTTTCACAAAAGGTAAGTTGATCCTTGTGTTTACAAGAAGGTTGGTGGGAGCGTGGTGGTCCTTTTAGTCCTATATGTGGACAATATATTGCTCATAGGGAATTGTGTTCCCATGATGCAATTAGTTAAAATATGGCTTTCAAAATATTTTCTCCATGAAGAATTTGGGAGAAGCAGCCTATATTCTGGGAATACGAATTTATAGAGATAGATCCAAGAGGTTGCTAGCATTCTCCCATAGCGCGTACATTGACAGGGTGCTAAAGAGGTTTAGCATGGAAGATTCTAGGAGGAGAAGTCTTCCCATGTCACATGGAATACATCTCTCCAAGGCTATGTGTTCGAAGACACAAGATGAGAGAGATAGGATAAGTCGAGCACAATATGCCTTGGTTATTGGCTCGATCATGTATGCCATGTTATGTACGAGGCCTGATATCGCATATACTTTGAGCATATGTAGTAGATATCAAGCTGATCCAGGTTAGAAACACTAGATTGCTGTGAAAACCATTCTTAAGTACTTGTGAAGCACTAAAGAGATGTTTTTGTCATATGGAGAATGAGAGCATACCATGAAGGGGTTCATGGATGCTAGTTTCCAATTCGACCATGATGATTTTAAATCATGTGTAGTCGAAATTCATATTCTGTCTATATGGCTGGGCCATGAGTTGGAAGAGTTCCAACAAGAGATAGTGGCAAATTCAACAACTAAAGTCGAATACATAACAACCTTCGAAGCAGCTAAGGAGGTTGTATGGATCCGTAAGTTCACTGATGAACTTAAAGTGGTGTCCAGCATTGTTGATCCAATAACAGTTATTGGGATAACAATGGAGCCATCGCGTAAGCGAAGGAACCACGGTCTCATCAACGGACCAAATTTGTATTGCGACATCACCATATGATAATAGAGATTATCAGCTGAGGTGACATATGTAGAGAAAGTATCGACGGATGACAACGTCGTAAATCCCTTGACTAAAGCTCTGTCCCAGGAGAAACATGAAAGTCATGTTCGATCATCAGGTATAAGATACATGAATGATTGGCTCTAGTGCAAGTGGGAGATTGTTAGTGTGGGTGCTCTAGACCCAATCAGATTGGGCATGTTGTACACTGACAATTGTAATCATGTTATTATTTGAATAAAGAGTTGTTCAAATTCACAAGAAGTCATTCTATTAGTTTATTGTTATTATTGTAATAACCGAATGAAACTAGACAGAAGTCCATATGATGTATACTGTGATTAATCTATAAAGATGTGAGATGATGCATCACAGTTTCTAGACATCATTAAACGTCCCAAGTCGTAGCGATGTCAAGAATGGACATTGACAATTGCGGTAAGACTTGTATGTGCTATGTTTTTGCTATGTGATAGCAATGGGGGTCTCACACTCATAGGCATGGGGATGCCTAGACAAGTACATAGGTGACCAATATTGGAGAACGTGTCACTGGACATGACTCGCCATGAGAATCCATTTTGGTTATATGTTGATGGAATTCTTATACGAGATGGGTGTAACTAATCTTTAGACCTGAGGTTGTCACGGTCATCTCATAAGAAGATCGATATGCTTTGACATCGTTTCGATGGGCCTAGATAAAGACTGCACGTGGGCGATCGTTGGGCATATCGTGAGGCTTATGGAGATGGGTGCATAACCAAGATGGGACTCGTCTATCCCTTGATAGAGGATGATGTATCTAAGGCGCCTTCGGTGGATATTCACTTTAAATCCATGGCCATGGTAAAAGAGATCAATAAGGAGTTATTGATTTACTTTCTATTAAGTGAAGATATCCAGAAGACCGAAGAAAACTCATGTGATCATTATCAAGCAACACATCGCCATACTTGAGATCACATATGATACATTGACGAGAGGATCGAATTACACGGTAATCATGCTTGTGAAAGGTTATTTGCGGATTATGAATCCTTCTGAATAATTGGGTAGGCATGATGCCTTGCTAGAGGCCAATCTTGTCTTATGTGTTCGTACCAACACATTGCCAACATATTCGGAAGCCTAATGAGTCATACGCAATAGGCACGGTCCCTGGCCTAAACCAGGAGAGTGGACGTATGGTTAAGTGGGACACTTCGGCAAGAAGTTGTGCCGTCGTAGGTTCTCACGAAAAAAGAACAAATAGACATAAATGACGTCGATATAATGAGGAGTCGTTATAATGGAAAGAGTTTCCTAAAATGGCAATTGATTAAATTAGGAAGGAGTTTCTAATTTAATGATTTTCTATTTGTTGGAGTGGCAAATAGGAAATAAAATATTTTTGGGCTTAAGTTAATATTTGGACTAAATTAGATTTGGGCCAAATATTAAATTAAATATTATATTTGGACAAAATTGGATTTGAGCCAAATATTAAAATAAATATTATATTTGGACTAAATTAGATTTGGGCCAAATATTAAATATTATATTTGGACCAAATTAGATTTGGGCTAAATATTAAATAAAATATATTGGGGCTTGAATTAGATTTGGGCCATAATATTTTATTTAACCTATAAAAGGATTGGGCCATTTAATTATATTTCTAGTTGGACTAGAATAAGCCCACTTAAGATTCTAATTAAATTAGAATTAATGGGCTAGCCCAATCCATTAGAGTTTTAGAAACCCTAGGATATTTCACTATAAATATCCTTTTATAGGTTGCCCATTATTCAAGTGATTTTTGGTGTCGTTTTTCAAGAGTTGAAAAACGTATTGCCGTTCACTCTTCCCGTTTCTTTTGGCATTAATTTGAAACGTGGGTGTTCTTTTACCGTCCATACACAAGCCGCGCAAAGGAGAAGGAGCTAGCACTCCTATTCCGCTCTCCTTGCCAACGGACGCGTGCCGCGTATCACGAGTTAGAGGCCGGACGCTTGGACGGCTCGAATCCGCGAACGACTCGATAATCTAAAGGTTAGATTTATTTATTTGTTTGTGAATGATTTAATTTCGACGTTGATCCAATCGCCGGGATCGGGGTAAGTTCAAAATTTTGAACTACGCTGTTTACCCCGTAGCGATCTTACTTTACTTTCAGAAAGGACGAGGGGTTGGTTTAAAATTAATCAAGTGAGCATATATGTTGAGGGAAGCAGCCAGCCTAACTGGTCGTGTGCGCGCATGAGATGGCTGAGGTTGTAGGTTTAATTCGGGCAACAGACGCGCGCGCGTACGAGGAAGTTACCTAATTTTAATCAGCCTCCAAGCGCCTAAATGGTGTCATTTTGGCTGGGGTAATGGAGACTCATAATTGTTGCTGGGCACGTCACGTGGCTTGCTGTGGGCCACCCATCTGCCTTGCTCGCCAAGCCTCCCTTAGTGCTTCATATATAAGGCCAATTTGACAATTTTAAGGCCGATTTCAATCATTCTTGAAGCATGAGGCAGAGAGAAAATTGAGGGAGGAAGAAAGGGGACTGTGATAGCTCAGAAAAGAAGAAAAAACAGGGAAAAATGAGAGATTTTGAGACTATTTCGGCATGAAAAGTGATCGAGTAAGTTAGTAAAATAAATGTAAGTGTTATATACTTAAATTAGAGATTTTATACGATTAAAATATACCATTTACGCAGTCAGATCTGATTAATATAAGCTGCAATTTTGTTATTTCTTATAGAACGCTTTAGTTCACATTGGGAGCACAAAAGAGGCAAGAATCTGCCGTTTGCAGGCAAGTTCTTAACTCTCTCTTAGTGAGCTTTAATTCCTCTACAACTCCTTGCCGTTATTCATATTTTATTTCCTCCCTTGTGGTTATTTGATTCCACATATTAATTGTGTAACTAGGTGCCACATTTTTATTATTGGTGTAATATTTCTTGCTAAACGACATGGGGCTTTATATTGCCCCAATTCCTTGGGCATGATGCTGCATCTAGTTGGGTTAGGTTCCAGATGGGTGTGTGTGCGCCGATTGTGGGTCTTGGGTCTTTGTGTGTGAAATTATTATTTATTTAATTATAGTTGTTGTTGACAATGTGTGTCAGGGTTGGGTTGCATGCATTGGGGGTCATGCTTTGTGTGTGTGGGAATGTGTGAGCATTGGCATGACCCGGTTTGTCAAAGAGCCAACATGGGTATACTAGGTGAGCATATGCATTTAGAATATTTCGCATGTGTGAATTCCTATGTGGGCGTAGCATGGCCTGATAGTTGGTTTATGGGGGCCTTGTCATCACGCTTATGCTGCAGAAGCTATTGCATTTCTTATGTGTTACATTGCATGGTTCTATGCGCGCGGTGACTCCAATTTCTTGTTGTACATCTTTAAGACGGGAGTACCGATCCGAGGCTATTATCACGGGCAGGAGAACCGTACCATTTCAGGCGGGAGTACCAACCTGAGGTTGGCGCTATCACCACGGACGAGAGGACCGTACCATTTCAGGCGGGAGTATGGACTTGAGGTTGACATTACACACATAACTATCATTCTGTTTCAGGCGGGAGTACTGACCTAAGGTTATATTTGGCTCGTGGTTTCATGCTTTCTAGTTCATGGCAGTGGTAGGTTTGTTGGGGACTTGGGTGCCGATGTCTTCTATGTGGGCCCCAAGGACCATTATGTGCGTGTTATTAATGTGGTTTCCATTTGACTTGTGGTTCATCTCGCGCATGTGTATGTCTTGGGCACGGAGGTGCGGGTTGTTGCTTGTTTTGCACATGGCATGCAGGTGGTTTGCGTTTATATCTTCAGCCATGCCAGCCTTGTTTCTTGTATTCACTTGCTGAGTCTTGTGACTCACCCTTGTTTGACCATCATTCCAAGTAGAGGAGAGGCCAGTGTTAGCGGGAACGTCCAGTGGGTATGGGCCCAGATTATGGAGCTATGATAGCAAGTGCAAAGTTCTCCCGAAACTAGGGTCATGCGTGTTGTTTTGGTGTGGTGTTGTCAGCTTACCGTATTATGTTTTTGGAAATCGATGTATGTTATGTAATCTTGAATGGTCGTATGTTGTATACAATTATGTAAGGATGGTTATTAAACGTCATGTGATAAAAAGGTTATAGTTTTAGTAAGGGTTGCGAGTGAGTTTCAATTTGAGTTAGTATTCGATATCATTCAAATAATAACCCTCTCACGGATCCTCTGTGTGCACGGAGGGGTTCCGAAAAGCCGGCCGTTACAGGTCTTAGGTGGTTATGTGCACAAGGCAATCCCAACCGAGAAGATCTTTGAGGTGTAAGTGTGTTTAGGGGCTCAGGTGTTGTGATTGGTGTATTTGATTGTTTGATGCTTTGTTATGTAGTGAAACGCCCTTGAGATGTGTATTTATAATTAATTTGCTTCCTGTATATTTATGGGGCAATATGCTAGCCCATGTATTTGAGTTGTTAGCTGGTTGTAAATGGAAATCGAGGTATTTCTGGGTCGTCACACTGTCTTCGTCTGAAAAAAACCCAAGTCTAATAATACATTAATAGTGGAGAGCCACTCGAGTCTCATAACTGACCAAGCCTTAGGATTAAAACCAATTAGTTGTAATTTAAAATTAATTCCCAACCATCACATGCAAACTCCCATTATCTCAAGTTTAATATAAAACGGTTAAATTACATTAACCTCAAGCACATGTGATCAAAACTCTTTCATGATTTTACACCCTCGTCAATCGGAGGGTCGTCAATAAGCACCGCTTTTCCCTTATTGGACCCTAAGCCATCTGTGTGGGTAGTGGGGAAAAAGGAGTGAGTCCTGAGATTTAACAAAGGTAATATGTAATACATTAAATTAATATTAATGACAAACATAGATAAACATAAGTGAATTATACATGCAAGTTTGTCCACCGCATCCTAACTCAGATTTTGATAGCCCCTAGTGGTTCCTTTTAGGACCCCATCTTGAGAATCACAAAGTCAAAAATCCATAGCCTCATACCTAGGTACTTTCCCGTCATCGTATGTAAGTCATGATGGAATGATTTACACACAAAACATATTAAACCCTTATCGAATTTACGTTTATCGCTTTACTTGCAGAATTTCTTTGAACTGCTAAAATTACCGATGTCACGTTCCGAAATCCTCTAACCAAAATCATCATAAAGTGATATAATAAGGTTCAAGAATAATTTCATTAAATACTGCCAAATTAATTTTATATATATCTCATTTACGTATTTTTCCATTGCACGTATAAACTGGCAAAGTTTATGTAATTTTTCTTCTTACAGAGGGGTGAAATTTTGCTGCCAAAAGGCCTTAAATAGGTGGGAAAAAAAGAAAAAGCTTGGTGGCCAAGGCTAGGGGTTTCCCAACGCGCTCCACGTGGCGCCACCCAGCAACTGTGCATGGCCTCCCAAAACGGTGTTGTTTTCCTTTTTTCTACCCCGACCACGCACACGCCTTCGTTAGAACCCACATCACCTGGCTACCCCTTACGCATGCAACTGCCTGCGCTACAAGCTCCCTTAATAATATATATGTGCATTTTAATCTTAAGGTGATTCTATCTCCTTTGCTGAAAATGAAATCCAACATTTTCTTCACATGACTCGTACCCAAGACCTCTTACCATACCTTTGCACACACAACTGCTAAGCCATTAGCTTCCTTGTTGCACAATTTTAACAAATTAATTTTTATACCAACTTCAAATTATATTTTAAACCTAAGAAATTCCATAATCTTTTTCCCCAATTCCCTTCTATTTGGAAACACAATAAATTAAATATTTTTGATTAAATTCCTCAAGTTCGCAAATCATTAATAAATCATAAACAAATTATTTTTCATAAATCACCTCTTAATTTAACCATGATGATCCTTCTTAATTGTCCCAATCAAAGCTCTCAATCCCACGGGTTGCCAATTAATCATCAAGGAACCATTTCAAGTACAAAAATAAATTTTTATTTTTCTCCAAAATACCGAGATGTTACAATTACAACCTTATAATCATTGTTCAAGTAATCATACTTGACTAAGGAAGAGAGATACTTGATTGTGCTTATCTCCTAGTTGATTACAAAGGCACAATACTTGGCTATCACATTAATCAATCAATTGCTTTTGATATAGCTCAAACTTGTAATGAATACTGATTACAAAGAGCATTCACTTGAGTAACATATAAACAACATAGATTGTTTTGAATATCATCATCAAAACAATTTCTTCTTAATATCAACATCTAAATATCATAGACATTGAGCTTAAATATAAAACTCAATTTTCTCAACATTTAAATAATATAAACCTTAAGATTAAACAAACACAAGTGTTATTTGTGAAATTTGATTAAAACTAACTTTCCAAATACATCCGCTTGATTACATAGAGAGCCTTAGAAGATAAGACAGATATATCTCATGCACATAGCTTTGAGAACAATATATATAATACTCAACTAAGGACTTTCTCTTTTCTAGATTCAAGATAAGAATCATTCTATTAGACACGATATAATTCATAGAACTGTCATTACCCAATTAACTATTTATTCACCTAGCAAATATATACACATGAAGCATACATAGGTTAAGTAATTCACTTGTTACTCAATTGATATAGAATATTGCAAATATGTTGAGCATAATATATGTTACTCAACAGCAAAGCCTAACATATAACATAAAGATGCTCTAATTTGAGCATCATGATCTCTCAAAACAAGAGCACATATAGGCTAAATAAAAGTATATATGATTTCTATACTATGAGCTCTAAGCCATCATACACAATATGTTAATAATGCATACATTGAGTAATTCTTGAGAAATAAAATCTTTAAATTTCTATTACTCAAATGCATTGAACCTAAACATGAGCAATACTAGGAAGAATTGCTTGGAAAACATACAATATTTAAGTTCTTTCAAGAACTATTATAACTATATCTAGATGTTTTAAGATAGCACCACTTAAATTCATCTTTATTTTTATTCGAGTGATTAATCCATCACTCGACTACAAGCTTGAGAAGATAGGTTTTTAGCAACTTAACCAAATGCTGCTTGAAATCAACAATCCTATATTCAACTAATAAAATCTCAAATGTTCTTTGATCAAATTTTAGAACATTAAGAGCCTTAAGAATTTGATACTAAATATCACATAGATAACTTAGGCACTGTGAAATAGGACTTAGGATCACTTGCCTAAGCATTTACTTAAGGGAAAAGATGCTAGATACTTATGCAATAACTAAAGCACATTGCTATTTGATTTTAGTAATGCTTCCACATATTTTGAGTACTTAAGATATTCCTCAACCTCAAGTTTACTCTAAGTATCTTGAGAATATATGACATTTATCCATGACACTAATTGACATAACACAAAGCACAAGATTTCCAGCGAAATTTTTGAGAACACAGAAATTGGAATCCACTAGTAATGAGGAGTAAAAACTCAAAGAACAATTTTATTCAAGCTGCCCCTAATGAAGAGGAGAACACATTTTAAATACTACTAGCAACCCTAAAACCCTAAAATAGACATAAAACTGAATAAACGAAAATGGACATACATTAAAATAATGTTTAACTAATATTATAAAGGCTATTTTGAGCTTGAGTGCCAAATCCATCCTACATCAGTCCTTTCCACTTCCAAAGAACTCAATTCTGAGTTATAATCTGGATAGAAAGGCTCATCATCTTCATGGAACTCGTACAAGTCTGCCACATTAAAGGTACTAGAAATTCCCATGGAAGCTGGCAGATTGAGTGTGATAGGTTGCCTATCTGAGCTCCTGCTAGCATAGAAGATCCGTGAGAAGGTCGTCATGTAGTGGTTCAGAAATAGACCTAAATAGAACATCCACACCGCAAGCATAAATGAAGCCTGACACAGCAGAAACACAACCGCAAAACACGTGTGCATACATAACTAACCACTACCATAGTGGTTACATGGTTTACTTGCATACAAAGTCCATAGCAGCACAACACAAAAGAGAAACAAAACAAACCCCCGACACTCCTAGAGACTTTAATCACCACAAGGCTCGAACTACTGGGACTGCCCCGTACACTGTACTACCTACCCAGCTTGTGTGCTGCCACCCTCGCCCGTAGTCTTAGCTTTTCCTTTGCTTGGAATGATGGTAAAACAAGGGTGAGTGGAAAAACTCAGGAAGTATAATAAGAAATAAGGCTAGTAAGGCTTTGGGAGAATAACCCAGTACAAATTGTACACCCCATGCCCAAGACACATACATCCACAACATGAAGCACATGACAGGGAAAAACTGCATAAATAAATATGCACATAATGGTCCTCGGGGCCCACATAAAAGACACCGGCACCTAAGTCCCTAACAAACCTGTCGGTTCCATGAACTGGCGAGCATAAACAACTCTGCGCTCCAGTGTTGAATCCCCAATCTCAATTGACACCACGTCCATCATAGTCCCAAGCTTCCCCAGGTCGATTCTCCCACCTGTGAATCATGTGCACAGAACCTCATATCAAATCAAGTCTTCCCTCAGGCTTCCCCCGAGCTAGTTTAAAAATCGAGCTGAAGCTCCCCCGGGTCGGTACTCCAGTCACCCGGCCCATCACGGTCCTCCCATCCAGCATAAAAGTAATAATAACAATAATAATAATTGTGCGCAATGGAACCATGCAATGCACAAATAAGAATGTAATGGTGTATTAAGCACCAACGTGATACATTAGCTCCCATAAGCTAGGCATCAGGTCATGCTTCGCCCACATTGGGATACACATCCAATGCAATGCTCGTGCAAGACACACCTTAGACACTCTAAGATATCCGTGCCCAAACACTCACAAAATATAGCCCCCCATTAATGCAATTCCCCAATCCTGACACATATTATTAACATTAGACTGTAATTAAATAGATATTAAATTCACATACAAGAGGCCAAAGACCCACAACTGTTACACAATCACCCATCTGGAACCTAACCCAACTAGGTGCGATATCATTCCCAAGGGAATGGGGAGATACAATGCCCTGTGACAGTCATAAATAAATATCACCAAGGGTCTTTTACTTAACTTAAACCACCATCAACAACTCGCCAATGACTCACAAGTTTAATATTTGGAACTAAGTCAGGGGAAGGAAGGAAATAAAATACCAAGAAGACGAGGACTTGCATAAAGATTAACGAGCAAGTAAAAAGGGCTTAGAACTTGCCTTTAGATAGCCATTTCTCGTCTTACCTACACTCCTGTTGTAAAGTAATTTTTTTATAGAAAATAGTAAAACTATGACTCAAAATAATTAAATCTAACCATGTAAAATTTATAATCTAACCGTACCGAGCTTCTAATAATTTTTCCCACATGCTTGGCTATCTCAAACTCTGAATTAACATGAATTTTCTTCCAAAATTCCCTAATTTCTCCCTTTATTCCTATGGTTGGTCCGTTCCCTTATAGTCCAATTTCTTCCTCTGTTTCATGCCCTAATTCTGCTAAAATCCCACTGTAAATCGAGGTTAAATAGGCAAAAAGATTGGCGGTTCAGGGAAGGCCACGTGGCGGCCAGTGGTCGCCCACCGCCTTATGCATATAAGTTGGAAAATTTCCAACATTTCTCCCCCCTCACGTGAGCATGATTCAAACGCATGCACGCGCGCGACCGCCCGAGCTTCAACCATCTTCAATTAATATATGCCCCCTTTTAATTTTAAAGAGCCTCCACATTAGTTTTTAAAAATTACACTTAGACCCCACATCTTTCAAAAATTACCACACACACCTCGCCTTAATAATACCACTTATACCCCAAAAATTCCACAACTACTTGTTACACTCATTTTCCATAAATACAATAAATTCTTAAATAAGATATCACATATTTGGAATTTCGTAAATACCTCTAATAAAATATTTAATTATCTTAACTACCCAATTCACCACTTGGCATTCAATTTCACAAAATAGTTTTCCATGCTTGTTGTGGGTACCAGCAGGAAACCTCTAAAAACGCCATCACTAAATCCCCTTCCCAAAATTGTTTATTTAACTAGTGAGCAGCTTCTACTGCCTTATACTTTGCATTAGTCTTTTCTAACTTCTATTTTACTTCATCACTAGCAGGAATCACATCTTTAGCCAAGTGTTCATTAGTTGTACTCTTATCGTGACCTTAGTGTAGCTTCATTAAATCGACTACATGGTTGGGAACTTTAGTGTACATAATAGCAAATGGGGCCCTACCTATAGCTGTGTGAACTACACTATTATATGCAAACTCAACCTGAGGCAATGCCCAATCCCACTATTTTGACTTATCTCCACATACCCTTCAAATCATATTCCCAAGAGTGCGGTTAGTGACCATAGTTTGACCATTTGTTTGTGGATGAGCAGTGTTTCTTCTGTTTAACTTCGTCCCAAACGACTTCCACTATGTAATCCAAAAGTGTCCCAAAAATTTTGTGTCTCAATCAGAAGTAATTGATTTGGGAACTCCATGCAATCGAATGACCTCCCTGAAAAATAAATTGGCAATAATTAATGCATAAGATGTTTTTCAAAAACCTATAAAGTGGGCTATCTTGGAAAACCTGTCAATCACCACAAAAATTGAATCTACTCCCCTTTGAGTCTGCGGTAATCCCAGTACAAACTCCATGGCAAGATCTTGCCAAATGCCTTCAAAAATAGGAAGTGGCATGTACAACTTGATATTCTGGTCTTGACCCTTCGCCACTTGACAAGTGTAACACTTTCTAATTATGGTGCCAACATCCCGCTTCAGCTGGGGCCAATAATATCTGTCCTCCAAACTGGGTATGGTTTTGTCACGTCCCAAATGTCTATTCAAACCTCCACCATGCAAATCCCAAATTAACTTCTCATGTAAGGATGAGGTCGGAATATAAAGTTGATTGGCCTTAAACAAATACCCATCATTGACATGGAAATCTGCCATTGGTTCGCGATTCACACACTTTCTCTAAATCTACCCAAAATCAACATCATCCCTATATAACTCTTTCAAGCGTTCAAACCCAACAATTTCCTAGGAAAGTGTGATCAAGAGAGAGGCTCTCTGGCTAAGGGCATCGATAACTCGATTCGAACTCCCATATTTGTGCTTAATCACAAAAGGAAATTTTTGTAGGAAGGTCACCCACCGAGCACGCATCTTGTTGATATGTTTTTTATTGTTAATAAAATTTAAGGCTTGGTGATCAGTGAACAACACAAATTCCTTCTGCACAAGGTAGTGCTCCCATTACCTCAGGGCTCTCACAACTGTTAGAATGAGAGGTGCTATGGCACACACCAAAAGGGGGGTGAATTGGTTATTTTAAAAACTTAATTGAACTTGAAGAGCTTTTTAACACAAATTGAGGTTTTATGAAATAAAACGTGAAGTATATAAAAATGAAAGATGTAAGTTTACAAATATAAATATGTGAACCAAGTGAGGAATAATGAAATGCTTGGAAAGATAAATAGATCAAAAAACACAAGCACAAGAAACACAAGGATTTATAGTGGTTCGGCTTAACCCAAGCCTAATCCATTATCTTAGCTCCTCACTAAGGATTCTGCAAACAATCCACTAAAACCCCCTACTTAAACCAAGTAGGTCCTCTAGTCCAAGACTAGGAATTACAACCTCTTGCTTATACAAGCAAGCCCTATAGCACCTAGTTAGGAATTACAGCCCCTTGCTTCAACGAGCAAGTCTTCTAGCACAAAAATAGGAAAATAAGAGTGATACAAATATAAACGAGATGTTAAGAGTTGGCACTCTTAGTTACAAGTTCTCTCACAAAGAAAACAAGGCTTGAATGAATTAATACAAGTTAAAATCAAAGCCTTGAAGAGAGAAAAAATTGAAACCCAATCATTGTAAATACAAACGAGAGTAACAGTAAGCTCAAATTATTTCATTCCCGTCCATTAGCCTTCTCTTGATTCCTTGATGTGTATATATAAGCATCCCAAGAGTCTTGCCCAAAACTAGCCGTTAGAGATTGAAAAACTAGTCGTTATTGATTTCTGAGAAACAAACAGTCGACGGATAAAATGGGTTAATCGACTATTTCTTCAAATAAAACTAGGCATAGTCGATAGACAAGAAAGCATAGTCGACTATTGCTCAACCAAAACTTCTCATAGTCGATAGATCCTTTTACATAAATGTAAATACATAGATCCTTCCATTTACTTTAATACATAAATGTAAATAAGAAAGTACCCCCCATTTGGATTCAATAAAAATATCTAAAAAATCAAAATCCATAAGAATAAGAAAGTAGAATATGGGTTTTAGTACAAACTTAGGATTTTTCAATTTTACCACCTCCAAGATATACACTTTCCATTTCTTGAAAAATTCGTTAAAAATCATTTTATCACTAATGAATATTAGCTATTGAATTACCGGGAGTTAGTTTTCTAAAAAGAAAATATTTTCATATATGTCTCCTTATAAGGTGCTAACCTTCCAGACTTAAAAAAAATCTGACTTTGAAATCTTGATACTTGAAATTCATTTGGTTTTCATTCTCACAAAGTAATACTTCATATTGAAATTGATTTATGTTGAAAACCACAACCTTGATTCATGACTTAGAGATTAAATAAAATATTATTTTTCATCATCAAAACTAAGTATACAAAAGTAGAACAACAACAACTACATATAATTCTTGATTGTAGGTACTCCAACTCCGCTTGGCATCACTCAATTTTTTAGAAAAGAAAGCCATAGGTTTCTTTTCTTGGGAAAGTACAACCCAAACACCCATGCACTAGCATCACATTTAACCTCGAATACTTTGTCAAAACTTGGCAACGGTAGTACTAGAGTGCTGCACAACTTTTCCTTTATGAGGGCAAAACTCTTATCTTGTTTCTCTCCCCAATTAAATCTTCCCTTCTTCAAACATTTAGTAAGTGGTGCCACGATGGTGCTAAAATGTCGAACAAATCGTTTATAGAAAGTGGCCAAGCCATGAAAACTCCTCACATCTAACATTGATTTTGGAGTTGGCTAATCTCGAATTGCTTGTCTTTTCCTCATCCACCTATATTCCATTCTCATTAACCACAAAACCCAAAAATAGTAGCTCATGTTTGCAAAAGCTACACTTCTCCAGATTCATATATAACTGATTTTCATTCAAAACGTCTAAGACCTGCCTCAAATGAATCAAATGCTCATCTTTGGTCTTGTTGTAAATAAGTATATCATCAAAATAGACAACAACAAAAGAACTAATGAAGAGATGAAGAACTTGATTCATTAACCTCATGAGGGTACTCGGAGCATGTAACGCCCCGCTCCCACTTACGGGTGTTACTCGTGAACAATTACCCGAATTATCCACTTGCCCGGTCTTTGATGAAGGGCGGACCATGTTTCAAGAAGAAACGCCCTAGGTGGGAACTAGGCTCGTCCTTCCCTTCCCTTAAACCCCAGGATTTACTAGCAGAATTGGGCTTTAAACCACACGCGTTTGGTTAAAAAGAAACCTCGCGAAGACGCCCAATCATTATTTTCTCATTTGAATTTAATTCTTTTCTGACCAAGAATTTTACCAGGCTCCAAAAATCACCATTTAAACCAATCCATTGATGGATCACCAATTTTGGAGGAAAACTCATCATTTTCAATTTTTCAAAATTTCGGCATTAATCTCCAAAATGCCCAAAAATTTCCTTTATTTTGAAAATTCCTCCGGGGCCCAAATTCAATTAAGAAATGCCCCAAAATTCCCCAATTTTTTTAAAAAAAATTGGTCGGCGGGGCCCCGCTGGTCGCGCGGGCTGGCCGCGCATGCCGCGCACGGCCGCCCGCACGCCTGCCCGCGCGCGGCTGCTTGCACGCCCTGCCACCCGTGCGCGGCAGCCTGCGCGCGCGACCTCCCCCGCGCTCGCGCCCGCGCGGCTGGCTGCGGGCGCGGCCGCCTTGTGGCCTGCTGCAGCAGCCAGCTGCTGGCCGCTGGCTGCACCTTCACTTCTATTCTTTTTTTTTTTTTTCTTTCTTCCTCTTGGGGTCTCCTAACCCCAAAATTTCCAGAAATTAAAATGAATAAATAAACTTCATTTTCCTTTAATTTTAGCCTCTTTTTCTCCAAAATTAAGGCTTAAATTTATGCTCTTGATGCTTCCACAACAACTCATACCAAAGTGAGATTTTTGCCTAGGCTTCAACATGCCATAAGCCTCAATCTCATTCACTAAAAAAAAATCAACACTTCAAAGGAATATACACTCATAGTCTTAGGCTTTAACAAGCCATTACCAACCCAATAAAATTTACATCTCATGAATCAAACACAATAACATAGGCTTCCATAAGCCATACATTTACAACAAAAATAAATAAACACCATGAGCTTCCACCCACAAGCTTGCCACTTTTTCTTCTCTCTTTTGACATAAGAACAACCTACAAGGGGAGGATAAAACCTCATGAGTTCAAAAGCTCAGTAAGGGTGCATATGCAAAGTGAATACAAGCATAACAAGTCTATGTAATGCAAATGCATGCAAACATGGTTAGGTTATTCCATCCTCACAACCCATCATGGTTTGAGGCATCAACCTACCATTTCTTTCCCACCCCCATGGCCATAGGTCTCATGAACAAATAAAGCATGCAAAGAGATATATAAAAGTTTATGCAACCTACTTACAATGCAATGCAAGGCCACCTCCACATGGGGTCATCCCTTACCTTAACAATCTTCTCTTTGAAGCTTTAATTCTTCTTCTCAAGAGAGTTTCCCTCTTCATTTGCTCCGATCTAAAATAGTATTTCAACAAGCCACTAAATTTTTGCATACAAGCATACCAAAAAAATGAAGAGAAAAAAGCATACTTACCTTGATTTCTTCATTATCTTCTTTCTTTCTTCACTCTTCCCTCCATGGAAGACTTCTTTCTCTTTCTTTCTTTCCTTCCTTCTTCATTTCTACAAATGGCCAAAAGGGAGACAAGTCTCCCACACTTGCCTTTTTATACTATCCTTTCCCATTTTCAAGAATGGATCTCCACCATCCATTCAAAGCACAATCCATGTGCTTAAGGAGAATTAAATCTCCACCACTCATTTCAAATAAACAAGTTTCCTCTCTTGGAGAAAACACAATCCATGCTCTTCATCTTGATTAATCTTATCCATTGGATTATTTTGCCTTTTCAAGATTTAAGCATAACCATTGGATCACTTGGACATTTCTTTTTCTTTCTCATTTACTTTAATGAGACAATTATATGTCATTTTCAAGACTTAATCCAAGCCATTGGATATATTTCACCCTTTTCAAGACTTGATCCTAACCCTTGGATCACTTGGAGATTTCTATTTATTTCTCATTTAAATAAATCCTCCCATTTTTACTCATAAATGAGTGACTAATTTCCATTTCTTTCTCATTTAAATTAATGGGACTAATTTCACATCCATCACACTTGAGAGACATAATTCCCTCATTTTTCATTTATATAAATCACCATATTTTTCAAGCATTAATGGGTGACCATTTTCCCATTTTCCATTCCATTTATTTAATTCACCATAATTTCAAACATTAATGGTGACTATTTTCCCATTTCATTTGGATTTTCTTTAATCCAACACCATAATGTCTCTCATTAAATGCTTGAAAGACCAATTATCCTTTCTTTTGCATTTAATTAATTCACCCAATTACACTTGAACCACAAAATGCCAAGTGTCATAACAAGACACTAACCTTGGCTTCCAAGTTTAATCTCATCTCTCCAAGTGGCATTACCACATTAATTCACAACTTAGGGAAAATATAATTATTCTCCTCAAATAATTTAATATCCACCATTTTCCCTATTTTCAAAATTAAATTTCCTTTATGGAATTAAATTCCAAATTTCGCAAATACTCTTTGTGAATTTATTAATCCCATATATCTCACATAAATACCAAATTGGGATTTTTATTCACTTACACACCTAATTCCACATAGGAATTATTTTTAATTCATCAAAATACCCTTTATTGGATTTCTCTATCCAAATTACCAAAATACCCTTCTCATGGGCATTCTCAATCTCAAGGATCATCACTTCCTCAAGGGCATT
This sequence comes from Diospyros lotus, assembly GCF_014633365.1. Classification (NCBI taxonomy): domain Eukaryota; kingdom Viridiplantae; phylum Streptophyta; class Magnoliopsida; order Ericales; family Ebenaceae; genus Diospyros; species Diospyros lotus. The sequence goes on along the minus strand of NC_068346.1, from coordinate 30,157,476 downwards.
TTTGGAAGTTTACTTACTTCCTTTCCTGTTCTCTTAACACCGATTACACCGGGTGTTACAGAGCATTCGACAATTTGAATGACATTACCAACCATTCGTAGAGACCATCCTTTCTATTAAAAGTTGTCTTTCATTCGTCCCCGGGCTTAATACGGATCTAATGGTAGCCACTATGAAGACCTATCTTCAAAAATAATTTAGAAACCTCAAGCACATCCAACATATCTTCTAGCCATGAATGGGAAACCTATATTTCACAGTTATCTTATATGGATGACGTGGATGTCAACATACACACGCTAAGTCCCACCTTTCTTAGGTACCAACAGGATGGGTACTACACATGGACTCATAGTCTCTCTTATGAATCTTTTCCTTAATAGATCTTCAATCTATCGACTCAGAATCTTATTCTCCTTCTGGCTCATTCGGTAATGAAGCAAATTTGGAAGACTAGCCCCTGACACTAAATTAATCTAGTGTTGAATGTCTCGCATGGGAGGTAACAAGTTTGGTAGCTCGTCTAAGGTCAGAACTTGGAAATCATTCAATATTCTATGTACTGTAAGGAACCGGCCAACCGTGTAGCTTCGATTCTGCCTTCTTTGATCCGTAGAGTTGCAAGCGCAAACTCCTCCAAGTCGGTCCACACGATCGACCCTTTTCCACGACGCCTCGAGTAGTGCTAGCAAACCCTAGGCGCCTCCAATGAGAGATCCGAATTTTCCTTATTTTCCAACTTCATAAGTGGCATATTTATAGAGTTAAAAACCCTAGTTGTGCCTTGGAAATCCCCTAAACAATTTAGGCTCGGCCCCAAAATCATATTGGGCCGAATCTCTCTTTTAAATTGTGGAACGGGCTCGATCTAAGTGTGTGACCCCTTAGGTCCACCATTGGGCTAGATGTAGGGCCAATTCTATTGGGCTATATGAAGGCCCAACTGAATAGAATAATTAAACCTTTTAATTAAACTTGTGGGCTTCATAATTAACTCATCTCATGGGCTTCTTAATTAAACTCTTTAATTAATAGTTTTAGAATTAATCAAATTAATTCTAAAACCTTACATATCATGGTTAGCGTCTAGCAACATGCCATAAATACCTAGCCAACGATGGAAAAACACAGACCTTTTCAATTGCAATTACTGTACAGTAAAATCCTTTCATCAATCTATGTCCCGATTGAATTTAGGGTATGGTTTTATGACGAAACCCTAGTCATTCAATAACTATGTATCCATTCCAGATTTATGACTTGATAGGTGAAATCAAAACACCTTTTGATTTCCACCTCACCTTGGCCAAGGATTTCTTCAGTCATGAAATCATCGGAATACACAGGACATCTTCTCATCTTATTGATAAGTGATGAATTCTATTTCGACATCCACAAGCCTTCATATGTGATAAGGTTACGCCCAGTGATAATTTGTTAATGACTCCATTGGAATCCAAAAAGAACCAAAGCGTAACCAGTCAAATATAAGACTACCATGATGTCTCAAGTCTAAGGACCAATCTACACTATTGCAATACAGAAATTCCAATTCAACAATAAACAATTACCATTAGGAATTCTGTAGCGGGTCAGTTCAGTGTACTTATTCTTATAATAAGCACCCACATATATGCACTAGTGTCCACACACCAATGTCTATGAAACAAGACATTCTCCTAATTGAGCATGCATCATGTATGCTAGTCTATCTGAGTTATTAGTGTCCAATCCTAATAACTCTATGACTAGGAACATTTAAGATCAAAGCTTATAAGGAATATGTTTCACGATCGTCATCTCTATGCACGACCATATTCCATGAGCCTATTTGATCTATGGACTTTGTCAAGAGTGGAAACAATAAAGACAAACATCAATGACAAATAAAACATAATACCTTACAATAATAATTGATTGAAGATAAAGAGTCACAATGAAAAATATGATCAATTACATGTAAATATAACTAGCTTATGGGGCATAACTCTAACATGTACTTCAATCGGAACGCCTTCTCCCTCTTTTCTAACCACCATAAGCCCCTTAACCACTATCAAGTAGATGCAATCAGTGTCTCTTACAGAATCTACAATTTCTCGCTCACTACAGGTAAGAGTAAGCAAATTCTCTAGTCATGGCATAGTTGATTTTTTGGTTTGCTTGCGAGGAGCCATAGCAACTGTGATGCCCCTGGTCCCACCTTTGGGGTGCCATCGTAACCCACAGTTATAGCCACAGCCACTTGCCAAATTTTTGAAGGTTGGCTATGCCCTTACAGGTTAAGGCCACCTGAGTGGGATCTAGGTTTCACCGTCTTCACTCACCAATAGCTTGAGCCCATAAAGAAAAATAGGAGTGGAGGGAACTCAAATCTCAATTAGGCTACATGCTTGGAATCTCAGATCTGTTAAAGAGACATGATGAGATCATGAGAGAAAATTTATAAAAAATCCATAATTTACCAGTAAATAGTAAAAATCCCAATTTCACCATATGATTTGCTTATTCCATACAGACATAATATAAAATAGGATAATTTATTAATAAAACCTATAAACATTAGAAGTTCTTTCACAGCTCATCAGCTGTGTCCACCAATAACCTTTCCTTTTCTAGAACTTGGGCTATCTGTATAGTTAGTAATAAGGGGTGAGTCCTAAGATTCAGTAAAGGCAATATGCAAAGTAGAAAATCATAAATTCATGACAAACATAAGAAAAAATAGAATGAATCATGCATGTAGGCCCATCCACCGCATCCATCTCGAACTCTTGGTGACCCCATACGACCTTCCCTAGGCCTTAACACGATCTCTATTAGTCCCAAATCCATAGCCTCATGCCTAGGCACTCCCCTGTCATCATATGCAAGTCATGACAAAATAATTTGCACAGAAAACATATAAACCCTAATAGTACTAGTTTTTGATGCCTTGATAGCCCTTTTGGGGAAATTTCTCCACAGTGTTAAAATCACTGATATTACTCCTCAAAATTCCTTTAACAAAATTCCATTCTCTTCTAATTTCTCTCTCACTTTGCCAGTTCCTTCCTTCTGATTCCTCTATCTCTCATTGCTATCTTCCATTCTCTTCTAATTTCTCTCTCACTTTGCCAGTTCCTTCCTTCTGATTCCTCTATCTCTCATTGCTATCTTCCATTCTCTTCTAATTTCTCTCTCACTTTGCCAGTTCCTTCCTTCCGCTTCCTCTATCTCTCATTGCTATCTTCCATTCTCTTCTAATTTCTCTCTCACTGCTACCTATCTAATCACTCTCTTTCTCTCTCACCATTGCCCACTTAATGTTATTTATTACCCACTAGTCTCTTTATCATTACCCATTCCCATTATCTTCTTTTATTTTCCCACTAATTCCCCACTTGAACTTTCTTTTGATTAATTAATCTACCTTTACCCACTAATTCCCATTTTAACTCTCTTTTGATTTATTATTTCTCACTAAGTCCACTAACTCAACCCACTTACTTAGCCTTATCTGCCCATTTACTAATAGTTGCGCCCCACGGCCCCACACACTAGACCCGTGCCTACGCGTACCTGCATGTCGCATAGAACTCCAAAATAAATAATTTTTATGCCTTTACCAAGTCTTGAACTCTTGACCTTTTCCTTCCCTCACGCATGCGCAACCGTCTGATCTACCAAACTCCTTATTAATATAAGTGCACCAATTAATTATATACTAATCTCAACTCCTTTTGCTAGAAATAAATTCTAGTATTTTACTCCCTAAGGTTCGAATCCAGGACTTGCTAGCTCCCTCACCCGCACTTTACCACCAAGCCACAAGGCTCCTCATTTACATATTTGCAAAGATTAATTTTTATACTAAACCAACTCTCATAAAATCATTAATACATCACAAATAAATCATTTCAAATACAAAAATCAATTATTATTTTTCTCAAAATACCGGGATGTTATAGAGATTTTGTGACTGTCCCATGTGAAGATCACTACATTATCACGCCCCTTTAAGTTTGAGTCCACATCAAACTGTCAAGGACAACCTAAAAGGATATGGCACGCATCCATGTCAATAACATCACATACCACATTGTCCCTATAATACTTGCCAATAGAAAGGGGTACTTTGCAAGTTTCAGCAACTCGAATTGAAGGGCCCCTCTTTACCCAACTGAGTGAATAAGGACTGGGATGGTTCTTAGTTGGTAATAGCAATAGGTTCACCAACTTCTTTAAAATGAAGTTCTTTCAACTCCCATTGTCTACAATCACTTCACACACTTTATTCTCGATAGAACAAAGCGAACAGAAAATGTTATGACATTATCCCTCTTCCTTAGGAGATAAAAGGACTTGTTGCAACACCAAATTCAGTCTCTCCATTCCTTTTCAACAACAAACTCGACCCTATCATATTCATCATCCATTATTTCATTTTCTTCTTCTTCGTTTCTATGAGTCTTGAGTAAGTTAACCTACCTCCATTCTGGACAATTATTGGAGCGATACCCAGGCTTGTGGCACCTATAGCAAATATCTCTGATGGGTTTAGCTTACGGGTTCTCCTTTTGAGGTGGATTTTAGGCTGGACCTCTATTAGTAACCCTATTATTACTCTTAGCAACACCTTTACTAGGGTTGACTTGGGTTTGTTGTGGGATCTTTCATCTATTCCTCGGAAGGGACGATAATTGTTTAGTAGGTTGAGCAACCCTTTGATAATTGATTGCTCTCTTATCGGACTCCATCATTTCAGCCTTTAATGCAATATTAATGACTTCTTCTAACGTCCAAATATTTTGCATACCAACTTTATAATGCATACCATTGCTATACCTAGCTACCGTCTGATTTTTGGATTTTAACAGATTGTTACTTTTTGCCGGTCACATGAATTTGTTGGTATAGTCTAACACTGTACAATTGCCCTACATGCATCCCAAGTACATGCGATACAAAATATGTTCATAATCTGTAGGTAGTATTCGATCCATCATAAGTTGTTTCATCTGTTTTCCAGATTTGAATCCTACTCTTTCCCTATCTTTGGCAATTCTTCTGCAACATGTCCCACCACATGACAACCACAAATTTCAAATGAAAGCCACCATCTTAACTACTTTCTCCTCCAGAACCTCCAGGATCTCAACAAATCGTTCAACCTCCACTAGCCAATCTAAGAAATCTTCAATCTTTAGATTTGTCGAGAATAGAGGAATAGCCTTAATCCTACAATCATCTTAGGCATTTTGATTTCGACAATTGGGGTTTTAGGGAAGATCCTCGAGATCATCATCTAACTTCAAATCACTCTCTCCTATCGTAGGCCTCCTATTATTTCCTCGTGGACCATCAACATTAACAGTCAACTCTTTGATGTTTCATTCATTATATCCAATAAAATGTAACAATAATTGACAGATCTCCCCAATTTGAGTAGTGAGATCGTCAATCCGCCTATTTTAGGCATCCAAATTTGCCCTAGTTATTGGTAGTGGTGCGTTACCCTTGGGGAAAACTCAATGAAATGCGATGTAACGGCAACAGATTTGGGAAGAGGAGGCCAAATTTGGGTGAGTTAGGCAAGAATCTGAGTAGTGGTGGTCGGATTAGAGTGAGCGAGGCATGGATCTAAGTAGTGGTGGTTGAATTTGGGTGGTCGAATTTGGGTGTACGAAGTGGCAGCTTGCAACGGATCAAAGGTGGTTGTAGCTAGCTATGGTGGATCTGGGTAAAGCTGCTAGCGACGATGCAGATCCGAGCAGTGGTGACTAGCGGTTGCAACTATGACGGATTTAGGTAGAGCCATTGACGATAATGCAGATTCGAACAGTGGTAGTTAGCAGTTGCAGCGATGATAGATCTAAGGTGGTGACCAGATTTGGGTGAAGTCGCTGTTATTGGCACAGTTGGGCATTGCAACTAGTAAAGCACTTGACAGAACCGTGCAAGGAGATTTCAAGCAATTTGGGTGGAGTCACTAGTGACAGCATGGATCTAAGTGGTGGCAACGTGAAATCAGAGCTGAGTGGAAAATCTGAGGTGGTGGCATGTGGTTGCAATGATGGCGCAGATCGGCATTTGGTAAGAGGACCACTGGCGCTGAGGTGACGAGGAAGGCAAGATAATGCAGTAGATCTAAGCAACAGCGTGGAGATCTTCAGCCATGGTCGAATAGAGATGGTCCTTGCAACAGATGAAGTTGTGTCTTGGATAGAGGAGCTAAAAAAAAGAGTTGATGGTTTGTGATATCTCCTCCACCTTCACCGACGATGTGGCTACCACTTGACGCAACACGAAGCACAAGATTTCCAGTGAAATCCTTGAGAACACAGAAACTGGAATCCACTAGTAATGAAGAAAAACTCAAAGAATAATTTTATTCAAGCTACCCCTTATGAAGAGGAGAACATGTTTTAAATACTATTAGCAACCCTAAAACCCTAAAATGGACATAAAATTAAATAGAAAAAAATGTACATAAATTAAAATACTATTTGACTAATATTATAAAGTCTATTTTGAGCTTGAGCGCCAAATCCATCCCACATCACTAATGCATTGAGGATATATGGAATATCCCTTAGAATCCTAAGCATATTGGAAGAACATGCCTCAATCACAAGAAAAGCATTGTAAGGTTATCAACACAACCTTAACAAGCACATGATAACTAAGAGGATAAACATATCCTAAAGAATAAGACAATCTAAATTCTACAAATCAAAACTCAAATACCATCACTTGAGTATATGATCATTTACTTAACAATTTTGATGTCTAGCACTTAAACATCAAATATGAAATATAGAATACATTACTTTTAAACAATAAGTAATGTTTCCACATAAAACACATAGAAAATCACGAACTCCACAAACCACTCATGCATTATCCTTAGGATGACCCTAAAGAAAGGCATATACAAACATATCAATAAAACACATGGCCAAAACAATTTTAGCACATATGAGAATATTAATAGATAAACTATACTAAAAGACAAACCTATCAATATTCCTTGACCTTAAATATTCTCAAGGAAACCTCAACATATAATTTATCAAGATAAGCTTAACATATTCTTAATCAATATTCCAAATATATTAATAAGCCTATGAGAACATAACATAAAAAGATTTCTTAAGATAATTCTCAAAGCATCCTTAACAAAGAGAAATCCTTACATTAAAGTTTTGCATAAGATAACCAATCATCAAAACATTCAAGAACATAAAATTCAACACAAAAGAAAAGGAATATTGCTTCAGCAGGCTACCAACCCTTGAGGAACAAGTCAACAAACTCTTGAAAGCATGGTTCATTCGTGAGGTCTACTACCTTGACTAGCTTGCTAACATTGTAATGGTAAAAAAGCCCAATGGGAAATGCCGTGTTTACGTAGATTTCACTAACTTAAGTAAGGCATGCCTGAAGGATTCCTACCCGCTACCACGAATTAACCGCCTAGTGGATGACACTTCAAAGGCTAACCCAGAAAACAATTAAGCTATTTTGGATATGCAATGTCCCTTAGCATAAAAGGAGTTTAACAATTAACTAGTCGTTTTGTAGCCCTTATTCGATTTCTCTACAAATCCACTGAAAAGAGCCTACATTCTTCTAGGTATTAAACGGAGGAAGCAATTTCCAATGGGATGATAAATGTGAACAAGCATTTTAGGCATTAAAGGATTAGCTCCGGGAAGTACCTATGCTTACCAAGCCAAAACCAGGAGAGACATTGTATCTTTACATCAGAGTCAGCCAAGCAGCGATCAATGTAGTGTTATTAAAGACAATTGATCAGGTAGATTGCCTTGTGTATTATGTCAGTCGAGTGCTCCGTGAGGCCGAAATCCATTATCCCTATGCTAAAAAGTAGCATTTGCACTAGTTATGGCAGCTAGAAAGTTTAGGCCTTATTTTGAAGCGCATACTATTATAGTGCTTACTGATCAACCGCTACGACACATTCTTCAATAACTTGAGCACTTGGGGAGGCTCACTAAATGAGCCATCTAACTTAGTGAATATGATCTCTAGTACGAGCCTTGGAGAGCTATCAGGGGTCAAGAGTTGTCCAATTTCATAGTGGAATGCACTCACTCACCAAAGCTTGAGAAAGAATCTCTGCCTGAATGGAAATTATTTGTGGATGGTTCCTCAAATGTGCAAGGCAGTAGAGCCAGTGTTGTATTGATTTCCCTTGAGGATGTAGTTTTGGAGCACTCTTGGTGATTCACCTTTCCTAGTTCGAATAATGTTGCAGAGTACAAGGCCCTCATTGTCGGCCTAGCTATTACCAAAAAATTGGAAGTATAAAAGGTAATAGGTCACAACGACTCCCAGCTCGTAGTGCAATAGTTTCAAGGTACCTATGAAGTTAGGGATCCCAAGCTCACTTGGTACCTATAGAAGTTACAAGAGTTAGTGCAATTTTTCTATGACTTTCAATTGGTTTAGACTAATCAAGTCTTCAACCACCACGCGAACACATTGTCTAAGTTGGTAGCAGCAAGAGACACCCTTAGGTGCTTAATCCACATGGAAATCTTGCAAAGACCCAACATAAAAGAAAACAAAGAGGCAAAAGCGGTGCAGATCATTAAAACAACCAATGATTGGAGATTGCCCATCATGTAATATTTGCTCTCTGGGAAGCTTCTCGCTAGCCTCGCGGAAGCCAAAATGCTAAAAGTTAGGGTAGCTCACTTTGTGATTATAATAGACGATATTCTATACAAGCATGCCTTTTCTAAGCCACTACTAAGGTGCCTTGGTCCACAAGAATCATAACAAGCATTGACTAAACTACATGAAGGTGATTGGGTTAAACACCTTGGGGAAAGATCATTGTCTACCAAAATCAGGAAGGCGGGATTTTTCTGGTCTACTTTACATAAAGACGTCTATGTAAAGGTTCAAACTTGCGATAAATGCCAGAGGCATGTGCTACTGTCTTCTTTACCTGAAAGAAATATCCAATAGATTTTCCATCCTTTTCCTTTCGTGTAATGAGGGTTGGATTTACATGGTCCATTTCCTATCACTTCTGGACAGTGGAAATTTTTGCTTATAGCCGTCAATTATTTCACCAAGTGCCTAGAAGCAGATCCTTTGGCAAACATCACAGAAAAGAAGGTGGAGAATGTAGTATGGAAGGATATTATCTACCGCTTTTGAATCCCCAAAATCCTCAATACATATTGTTAGGATTTATGATTCAAAATGTATTTTCTCATATAATTGATATATGTTGTTTGTATGCATTTTGTTATATATTTGGGTTTCATCTTATGTTCATTTAACTAACATTTAAATGTGTAAATGATCTGCTGTTTATATTGTGGGCCATTAGCTATTGGGCCGAGATCTATTTTCTGAGCCAAGGCCATTTGTCATGCGGCCCATGCATTTTTTGCCCCAGCCCGGTTGCCTGCTGCAGCTATTTAAGGGCAGCTTCTTACCCTAATCTCAATAGATCTGCTTCTACTCTCTCATTTGAAACCCTAAAATCGGCCCTCTTGAAGTGAGACTCTCTCTCGCTTGTGAATCCTTCTCTTGTTCAATTGGCTTCGGTTTGTTGGTAAGATCACTCGGTAAGGTTGTATTGCTTTAATCTCTGTTGTTGAATCGCCTGAGGCGTGAGAGATTTGGTGTAACTGATAGATCAGATTCTTAACTCGATCTTGAGATCGGTAGAACAAATTCTATACTTGTTCTTGTATTTTGTTTCTGATTTCAGTTGATGTATTTGCAATACATTTTTATTCTTGCTGTGATCTTGTAATCCAGTTGTAATCGAAAGCTATTATTGGATTGACTAGAGGCAGAGCCTCTACCATGAGTAGGATCTATTGATCCGAACACGTAAAAGCTTTGTGTTCTTGTGTTCTTTCATTTTCTCGATTTTATGCTTGTTCTTGGTTGGTTTGGCCGATTAAAACAGGGTTAATACATTAACACATATCATGGCACATAGTTTGATTTTGATGCTTTATGTACCTTTTGTGGCAGATGGGGAATCCGCCTTTGTATGGCGTTAGTTTCTTATCCATAGGTGAAAGACCAAGCCGAAACAACTAACAATATCATTCTCTGCGGCCTCAAAACCCAATAAGATAAATCAAAAGGTGTTTGGGTGGAAGAACTCTCAATTGTCCTATGGGCCTATCGTACCACCAATTAGCGTCCACTAAAGAGACCCCTTTCAACCTCGTGTATGGAACTGAAGCCATCATCCCTATTGAGGTAGACATTCAGTCTCCACGCATCCTAGCCTTTGATGAGTAGAGACATCCAAAGCAACTGTTTGGTAACTTAGGTTTAGTGGATGAGTTAAAAGACCAAGCTGGCATTCGGTTGACAGCGTATCATTAGAGAATAACTAACTATTACAATGCCCACGTTCGAAACAGACCACTGTAGTAGGGTGATTTAACGCTTAGAAAATATGTTATCATAAGCACTCTCCACAAAGAAGGCAAGCTTGGGGCAAATTGGGAAGGTCCCTATAGGATTCAGGAAATGTTGGGCCCGAACACCTGTGTTCTCCAAATCCTCTAAGGAGAAACACTTGGCAAAACTTAGAACGCAACACACTTAAAAAAATACTTCACCAGGTAGAGTACATTCCATCATATTCTTGTAGGTGCGGTCCAAACAATTTGAACTGTGAGGGCACCATAAGAAACAATGCATGACACAAGCAGCACAAAATGTCAAGAATCCATAATTCACCTACCAATGTAACTATAAATGACTAGGTATAAAGCTACATTTGCCTCTATTCATAGTCATATATGTTACAGGTAGTGAGGGAAAAAACTTATTTTTGCATAACACGATGGGGTGCTTAATGGACACTACTGCCCTTCCTTGAGGTTGGCCTTTTCTTAAAGAAATTTTACGGGTTTCGTTGTCCTCCCTCCCACATACCACAAGGGCACACACTAGACGAAGAAATTTTCGAGCTCCTTAGCAAAGAAAAAACCAAGGAATAACGGTGATAACTGATAAACCCTAATGATATCTAGAAGTTTAAGGCAATTGAGAAAAAACATGGTGTGATCCATTCCCTCAATGGCCATTAAAGTAGCAATAACCCTCGTTAGCCTCAAGGTTCTTGATATAGTATTTCATCTTATAGCACGCAGTTCATTATCTATGCAATTGTTTTATCCCTTTCTTTTTTAAGGGGAGCGATGAGCCGGCATCCCAGTCATTGGGGAGTGGGGTCTCGCTTATGTGTGTACATGTCTATATGAGTACAGGTGTGCACAAAATGAACAGTTGTCGCTAAGGATAACTACAATCTTGCGAGTAGCTGTCAATATTGGGGGTATTCTATTCCTATATCGCACTACACCCATTCAGGATTAGACCTTTCTTAAAGAAATTTTACGAATATTGGTGTCATTTTTCCTATATTCTACGAGGGCATGCATTGGAAGAATAAATTCTCAACCTCTTCTGTGACAAATAAGTCAGGGAATAGTGGTAACAATTGTTAAATCTCGATAATATTCATAAGATAAGATGATCTCAAAGGTTGGGGTAAGATCCATCCCTCTAGCTGCGGAAATGGCAATAACAACAATCGCTAATAACGAAATACACGAATGCCGATGAAGTAATAGTCCTTGCATGCCCCTGGATGGCATAAAGGTGAGTAATCAGGTACCATCTTTCTAAGTACTCACATCTCTTATCACATATCCAAGTCTAGCTTAAGTCAGCCCATATCCTAATTCTCGGGTGTCAGGCACCCACATTTTTACTCTTTCATTTGTCTTTCAACCTAAGGTAGGAGTAGGGAGCCATTGTTGTAGGGTGCCCTAGAAAAACCACAGAAAATAACCTATGTATTCCTGAAGACCCAGATGACTCCTAAGAGTCTCCTGGGGTGGTCAAGCCATGGCATTTCATAACCCAAGGACTCCCTTAGAGTCATCCGGGACTAAGTTACTCGGTAGCTCCGAAGACTCTTCGGACCCACCCGAAGACAATCATCGGGGCACCTTCAACCTAAAGATATCTCCAAGCCTTCTTGCCTCATCTGATGCATCTTCCTAAAGAGTCTGAGGGCTCTCATCCATGGGCCCAGCCAAGTGTCTATAAATATTTTCCCATTCCATAGAAAAACGATCTTTTGGGGGGTAATTTATCTATAATCATACATTTTCTCTAAGATCTTGGTCCTAAAGACTTAAACTCTGGACTATGCCCTACCCGGTGAGGGGAAGATCTCCTAAAGACCCACAACTAACATATAGCTCACATACTATAATACCCGAGAAATTCTTGAGGTTATAAATGAAAGTTTACAAAGGTTATAAATGGAATTTTTGGAAGAGTTGGGCTATAGGGTACATTATCACAGTTTTGAGTGACTGAATCGATCGTAGGGAGTGCCTCAGACCCTAAATGTTTAAGAAAAATGATATAGTATCAACAAGTAATTCGAGACATGATTTTAGGTGTTAAAAGAAGTTGGATTAGGAACTGTTTTTGGTACAACTATGCATCAGGCTAAAAAACCAAATCAACGTAGGAGACTTCTAAAAAATCAATAGAGTGCTTTAAGAACCTATATCTTATATGTAGAATAACCCTTAAGCGATTTCGGGTTGAAACGAAATGACTTAGGGTCAAATTAATCAACCGGGCTTAAGTGTAATTTGCCAATTTTGCCCGATGGAGGTCAAAAAGATAGTTTTTCAAAAAATTTGAGGATGAAATGAAGAGTATAAAACTTGTGGGCCTTAGTGGTATTATTAGAAAGATCAGAGGCTTCAAAGAAATGGGCAAACTGAGATTGGAAGTAAGTTGGGAGGGCTGAAGTGATATTAATCAAAATAGGTGTGAAACCTACAAAATCGACAGTTGACTTTCTTGCCGCCGTTTCCAGCGATGGGATGGCCGAGGGTGGCTTGGGGGAGGTTGTATACGGCATGGGGAAGCTTAGGTGCCTAGCCTTGGCCTCTGATTGACCGAGTTGTGCCCGGGTTTTGCTATAAAATGGGGGTCGAGGGTTTCAATTTTTGGCACACAAATTGGTTAAGTTTTGGAGTGTTTTTTAAATATTGGTTAAAGGAATTTTAATCCTTGCATCAAGGGGAGGAATTCTGGAGATTTTGGAGGGTTTTCATCAAGGTTTGAAGCTGTTCGAAGCTTGGATGGAAAACCTAAGGCGGATGCTGGGGCCAAACCTGTAACCGGTCGTTTGAGGCCTTTTCCAGTGAGGTTTCAGGCAACCAAGGATGCCATCAGGATCGACTGAGGGAGAGCTTTAAGGGGGTGTAATCAAATTGGGCATCAGAGCAGTCACTGGTGCCTTGAAGCGAGGAAGAAGATCGATGCATGAGCTACGCGCGTGTGTGAGGCAGTGGGAGTGTTGTTCTCGAGGTTGACTATAAGGATGGGTGTTTGAGGTTGGCACACAAATCGATGTTATGCACGAGAATCAAGGTATTCTAAATACATTCAAGGTGAGTAGTTATATCCTAAAAACTAGGTATTTGTTCTACTTAAACATGTTATGAGTTCATGCAAAATGGTTTTGTTGGATGTGAACGATTCAATCGGTGATGGTTAGTTTCAAGTGGGAGGTTGGTCCCAAAACGTTTTATACATGTGTATTGAATTTTGTGCTATAAATGATGTTTATAAAATGTTATTTTATTTGATGCATTGAGTTGCGGTATGTGACATTGTCATGTGTTTTTGTTGTCCATATGGGATGTCAGCTTAGGATGTTGTTTGGATAGTGTAGCCGTAATTCCTTAAGGGTGTTGCCGGAATAACGTATAGGGGTATCTCGTGCTAGTGTGCATGCCGGGATGGCCACCTAGGGTTTCGTGCTAGGCCGTATGGCCAGAGAAGTTACACTAGGACAACTGGTTGTCCACATGGGATATGCGTTGGGAATGGGTAATGTTTTCGGAATACTTTTGAGTGGGAACCTAATCTCTGACGTGATTGTGGTAAGCCAGGTTCCTGCATTAATGTTGACCCTCCTGGGCTGGGACTAGTAACGATTATTCCCAAGCTGTCGGGGAGATGCGTTGACTTTGCCTCTCTTAAGCTAGGACTGAGTTATGTCAATGTGTCAATGTGTCAGTGTGGTGATGTTGCCTTTAGAGAGATTGCTCTTTCCCTTTGATTGGGTTAAGCGCTGTGAGGGATTTTCTTGGGGTAGGGCTTGTCGGGTTGTGTCGGTTTGTTTTATGTCTTGCATGCATTCATAGAAACGTATTTTGAACTCTCATTTAGATGATTCATCATCTAATGTGTACTATGTCCCTGGAATATTCGAACATTTCAGGTGAATACAGTGGTGCAAAAGGGAAAGGAATTACCGAGGAGTGACGATGATTAGTAAATGGTTTATAGTATGTCGTTTTTAATTATGTTGTACATTTTGATGACGTCATGTAAAACGATAGTTTGACTTTAAAGTTATGAATGAGATGGTTTTGGTTATATACCATTCGAGGTTTCGATCTAGCTTCCGTAATTGAGATGTTATACTCGTCTTAGTTTATTAGTGATTCTAAGTTAATATACTAAGAAGGTGTAACGAGATTATCCGGGAAGGATCTAGATGTTAAGTTTCTGTTGGAAAAAAAATATATATCCCCGAAATCTTATGTTATCTAACACCCTAGGAAAAGTGGGGTGTTACACATATCATCTACATCCTTGTATATCTCATTTCGAGCATCAGTGTCTGACTTAGGCATTGGAGGGCCCATGAGGGGAAGATCCTCTCGTGCCTTTTAACTATCTCTTTGATTACATACCCATCCGACGCAGTCGCCAAGGGTATTGTAACGCCCTACTTTTCAATTACACAATGAAGCAATATGATTTTCATTCTATGCTAATAACCACCTCGGGCGTTAATGGAAACCCTTAATCAACGGAAGCGTTGGATCGAACTTGCAAGCTTATCAAAGCTTAATAAAGGGGTTTCCACTAGATTTCCTTTACAAGCATAAGAAAATGGATACGACTTTCAATACTCCAAAAAAACACAACACATCACTATAGGTACTGAAAGTAAAGCAAGATCGCTACGGGGCAAGTAGCGTAGTTCAAAATTTTGAACCTTACCCCGATCTCGGGGATTGGATCAACGTCGAAATCAAATCATTCACAAATAAATAAATAAATCTAACCTTTAGATTATCGAGTCGTTCGCGGATTCGAGCCGTCCAAGCGTCCGGCCTCTAACTCGTGATACGCGGCACGCGTCCATTGGCAAGGAGAGCGGAATAGGAGTGCTAGCTCCTTCTCCTCTGCGCGGCTTGTGTATAGACAGTAAAAAAACGCCCACGTTTCAAATTGATGCCAAAAAGAAACAGGAATAGTGAATGGCAATACGTTTTTCAACTCTTGAAAAATGACACCAAAAATCACCATCATTTTGGGCAACCCATAAAATGATATTTATAAGGAAATATCCTAGGGTTTCTAAAACCCTAATGGATTGGGCTAGCCCATTAATTCTAATTTAATTAGAATCTTAAGTGGGCTTATTCTAGTCCAACTAGAAATATAATTAAATGGCTCAATCCTTTTATAGGTTAAATAAAATATTATGGCCCAAAACTAATTCAAGCCCAAATATATTTTATTTAATATTTGGCCCAAATCTAATTTGGTCCAAATATAATATTTAATATTTGGTCCAAATCTAATTTAGTCCAAATATAATATTTATTTTAATATTTTGCCCAAATCCAATTTAGTCCAAATATAATATTTAATTTAATATTTGGCCCAAATCTAATTTAGTCCAAATATTAATTTAAGCCCAAATATATTTTATTTCCTATTTGCCATTCCAACAAATAGAAAATTATTAAATTGATAATGATCACATGAGTTTTCTTCGGTCTTCTGGATATCTTCACTTAATAGAAAGTAAATCAATAACTCTTTATTGATCTCTTTTACCATGGCCATGGATTTAAAGTGAATATCCACCGAATGCGCCTTAGATACATCATCCTCTATCAAGGGATAGACGAGTCCCATCTTGGCTATGCACCCATCTCCATAAGCCTCACGATATGCCCAACGATCACCCACGTGCAGCCTTTATCTAGGCCCATCGAAACGATGTCAAAGCATATCGGTCTTCTTATGAGATGACCGTGACAACCTCAGGTCTAAGGATTAGTTACACCCATCTCGTATGAGAATTCCATCAACATTTAACCAAAATGGATTCTCATGGCGAGTCATGTCCAGTGACATGTTCTCCAACATTAGTCACCTATGTACTTGTCTAGGCATCCCCATGCCTATGGGTGTGAGTCCCCCATTGCTATCACATAGCAAAACATAGCACATACAAGTCTTACCGCAATTGTCAATGTCCATTCTTGACATTGCTACGACTTGGGACATTTAATGATGTCGAGAAACTGTGATGCATCATCTCACATCTTTATAGATTAATCACAGTATACATCATATGGACTTCTATCTAGTTTCATTCGGTTATTACAATAATAACAAGAAACTAATAGAATGACTTCTTGTGAATTTGAACAACTCCTTATTCAAATAATAAACATGATTACAATTGTCAGTGTACAACATGCCCAATCTGATTGGGTCTAGAGCACCTACACTAACAGGTACAACAACTGTAGGACACTTACACACACCTCTTACAATCTTGAGTATCCTAACAGTTATTTACAATACATCATTTGAACTACTAGGGTATATAATGAAATACAACCCAGAGCTAGTTGCAAAACCCCAAGCTAGCCAAGCATCACCTTTTTGCCCTTGCTCGAACTGGAACCTGGATCACCTGATACGTCTAATATACCTGGGACATTAAATATCCCAGGGGTATGAAACACCCGAGTTAGATTGTTACATCTAAGTGAGTGACACAAGAAAGGAAACCATGCATGCAAGAGCAATATGCAGTTATGCCAGAAAATATGCAGAAATAAGTATAAATCTTCCAAGATCATATCAATATAAGACCTCCCCGAGTCACCATCATCCCTGCCAGCACTCGTGTCAAACATCTCAGCCTTACCTCTAGGCTAAGCCCCACCTCTAGGCACATGATCGTGGTCTAACTCCTCACGCCTCACCTTTAGGCATAGCCCCACCTCTGGGCACAGGATTGCCCCCCCAATCATCGTGATGTTCCACCAACAAACTGCTAATCATCATGTTCAAATTTTAGACCCATTAACTAGCCACAAATACAAACACCGAGATGCGTATAAAATGGGCAAGATATGCTCAAAACAAGGAAACATGAGGTGTAAGGCACCAACCATGACATGTTGTATGACAAAGTAGAAGGAATATGATATACAAGTCACAACCACGCACGAAAGCTGTCATGGTCATACTCGATGCAACAAAGTAGAAAGCATATACTCGAAACAAAGGAAACATAAGACGTAAGCAATAAACCATCCACAAGTGAAATAAAGAGTGCTCAAGAAGGAGTAAGAAGCATGCACAAGAACCACTTACTTTGATTAGTTACCTTTGGAAGCATGGCTTATAACAAGCGAGAAAGGTTTTCTCGTGGTTTTAATGTCGTTTGGCACGATCTATGATGGTGGCCTGAACTTTCTGACGTGGCCTTTTTCCCCTCAATTCTCCACCGATTTCCTTCTTTTTGTAGAACTCTCCCCTCTTTCTCAAGAACAAGACCTTTCCATTTGCTTCCCTAAATTTGGCAGAGATACTTTTTTAGAAATGCTTGGAATGATTTGTAAGCAAACCCATGGCTTTATTTATAAACTTCCTGGTCCAATCACATGTTGCCACCATGCAAGGTCATTATGAGAATTCAAATCCTATCTCCAAATGGCCAATGAATGCTTTCCACATGTCCTTAAGGATAAGGTTTGAAGACTTTAGCAAATTTAGAGGCTAAGTAAACTTTTATGGCCAATCACGCGATGCTACCTCAGGGGGGTCATTATGAGTCATCATGTGACCTTATCTTATCTTCCAAGTGCCTAATGGTTGCTTGCCATGTTTTTTAAGGATAAGGTTTGGAGACTTTAAAGGCTAAGTAAAAGACTTGGAGAAGACCTAGGGAAGACTTTAAGCAAAGACTTAGACTTAGACTTTAAAATGATCCAAAGCTACATTTGATTGAAGTTTGAAATCCAAATATATTTTAAAGTTCATATCTTTTACACTAATTCTCAAGATTTTTGGTCAATTGCACTTGTACCTAAACTTCCATAATTACGACTTTACTCATTGCTTAGAAAATGAACTTTGTCTCAGGCATTACGTCATATTTGATTTCGAAAAAATCTCGGGTATTACGAGTATTGTTTAGGACCCTTCTTCAAAAACTCTTTAGGACAATCCTAACCTTAGTCCCCAAAGACTCTTCGGATACAACTGACCCCAAAGACCCATTTGGGTCCCCGAAGCCTTAGCTCTCTTAAACAATGGATCCAACCCAACCTTTATTAATAGATGTGTGTAATTAGTTATAATTGAATTGAATTGACCGAAATCACTAATCGAACCAAATTGAATTGAACTGCATGTAATAATCAAATCAAACTGACCGACTAATTCCAACTAACTGAAACCTAAACTGTGATAATTTAATCGAACAGAAAACAGAACTAATGCATAAAATAATCGAAGGGACCAAACATTAGTTCGGCCTTCCAGTTGTAATCGACCGATGATTCTAATAATCAGAACCGATCATTGGATTCTCACATTCGCAGTGATTCATGTATCCAAAAATGAGATTGATCTAACAGTTGATTTTTTGTAGATCTTAAAATTAATTTTATGGCAAAAAAACTCAAAAACATGTTTCTCAAAAAATGTCGCTGGCCATCATCCATGGTGGATTTTGACGATCAAAATCGACCATCAAATTCATTTTAGCTCAGTTACCCATATTCCCAAAAATCAAAAGCATCTAATGGTTGGATTTTAGTAAATATAGGTTTTAATGTAAAATAGAAGTTCCCGAAAAACTTACTGAAAGGCCTGAAAGTAAAGCAAGATCGCTACGGGGCAAGCAGTGTAGTTCAAAATTTTGAACCTTACCCCGATCCCGGCGATTGGATCAACGTCGAAATCAAACAATCACATACATAATAAAGTAAATCTAACCTTTAGATTTTTAAGTTGTTTGCGGATTCAAGCCGTCCAAGTGTCCGGCCTCTAACTGGTGATACGCGGCGCGCGTCCGTTGGCGAGGAGAGCTGAATGGGAGTGCTAGCTCCTTCTCCTAACAAGGCTTATGAATGGATGGGAAAATAATTGATTTTCAACTCTTGAAAACCAACAAAAATAAGAGGCATAATTTGGGCATCCCATAAAGGGCTATTTATAAAGAAGCAACCTCCTAGGGTTTTTCCAAATCCTAGGGGACATGGATTGGGCTAGCCATTAATCATAGTCCAACTAGAAATTAAAGTGGCCCAAATTCATTTATAAATATGTGGCCCAAATCTAATTCAAACCCAAATAATTAATATTTAATATTTGGCCCAAATCTTATTTAGCCCAAATATAATATTTATTATTTAATATTTGACCCAAATCTAATTTAGCTCAAATATTTAATTTAATTTAATATTTGGCCCAAATACTTTATTTGGCCCAAGTATTAAATTAAGCCCAAATTATTAAATTAGAAACTTCTTTCTAATTTAATCATTAAGTTAGAAACTATTTTTTAATTTAATCAATTGCTATTTTAGGAAATCTTTTCCTTTATGATGACCTCTCGTCATATCGACGTCATTACGTCTGTTTGTTCTTTTCCCGTGAGAACCTACGACGGCACAACTTCTTGCCGAAGTGTCCCACTTAACCATACGTCCGCTTTCCTAGTTTAAGCCAGGGACCATGCCTATTGCGTATAACTCATTAGGCTCTCGAATATGTTGGCAATGTGTCGGTACGAACACATAAGACAAGATTGGCCTCTAACAAGGCATCATGCCTACCCAATTATTCAGAAGGATTCATAATCCGCAAATAACCTTTCACGAGCATGGTTACCGTGTAATTCGATCCTCTCGTCAATGTATCTTATGTGATCTCAAGTTGGCAATGTGTTGCTTGATTATGATCACATAAGTCTTTCTTCAGTTATCCGGATATCTTTACTTAATAGAAAGTGAATCAATAACTCGTTATTGATCTCTTTCACCATGGCCATGGATTTAAAGTGAATATCCACTAAAGGCGCCTTAGATACATCATCCTCTATCAAGGGATAGACGAGTCCCATCTTAGTTATGCACCCATCTCCATAAGCCTCACGATATGCCCAACAATCGCCCACGTGCAGCCTTTATCTAGGCCCATCGAAATGATGTCAAAGCATATCGGTCTTCTTATGAGATGACCATGACAACCTGAGGTTAAAGGATTAGTTACACCTATCTCGTATGAGAATTCCATCAACATTTAACCAAAATGGATTCTCATGGCGAGTCATGTCCAGTGACATGTTCTTCAACATTGGTCACCTATGTACTTGTCTAGGCATCCCCATGCTTATGGGTGTGAGTCCCCAATTGCTATCACATAGCTAAAACATAGCACATACAAGTCTTACTGCAATTGTCAATGTCCATTCTTGACATTGCTACGACTTGGGACATTTAATGATGTCGAGAAACTATGATGCATCATCTCACATCTTTATAGATTAATCACAGTATACATCATATGGACTTCTATCTAGTTTCATTCAGTTATTACAATAATAACAAGAAACTAATAGAATGACTTCTTGTGAATTTGAACAACTCCTTATTCAAATAATAAACATGATTACAATTGTCAGTGTACAATATGCCCAATCTGATTGGGTCTAGAGCACCTACACTAACAAGGCCCATTTGCGTAAACGAGAGAGTACGGTGGTGTAAATCGGAGGGAGAGAGCGATGTAACCATCGTCAACGTTGAAGCCTGCGTCGCGATTAGTGTCTGAGGTAAAGAAGAAGGGTCGGCATCGAAGTCGGCGTTGGCGTTGTAGAACCCTTCGCCTTCTTGTAGGTGGTGGCTTCGACGAAAATAGCAACTAGCAATGTCGGAGGTAGAAAATAAGTGTCGTGTCGACGTCAGTAGGGGTAATGATGCCTGAGAGTCAGAGATGATGGGGAAGGGAGAGGGCTCATCGAAAGAAAGGACTGAACATCGGTTCGGTTTTTCTATTGGCGCTAGGTTCTGGCTGTTTAACCTTTTACTTTTTCTTTTATACTACACACAAAATGATGTTGTTTTGTAATTTTGGTTCGGTTTGGTTAGTTCGGTTGCTCAAAAAACACTAATTGAATTGAATCCGATGACCAATTTTTCACCCAAACACTAACCGACACCTAAATAACCGAATTGAACTGGTCGATTCAGTTAGTTTGGTATAACCGAACCTTTGCTCACTTCTATCTATTGATCTTTTAAGTGGCGTCCCGAACCTCACCGTTCTCTTAGGAAGTTTTGTTCTGACTATCCTCAAGATAAATAATTTTAATTGTTGTAATAAGATAACAACATATCTTTTCAAATTCTAACCTAAAAATTGAACCGAGATATACTTGATCCTAGATAAAAAAAATGACTATTTTTGTTCCATTCGATTTGATTTTTCGATCTGGACCCATATTTGAACAACCTTAATATGGCCATTCTATAAAGTTTAATGAAATGTATAATACAAATATATGCATCACAATTAGTCGAAAACGATGGACTTGATATGCCAAAAGGAAAACGGTGTCGTTTGGCTACCATCGAATATCGCTTCCTTCGCTTCCCAATTAGAATACCTCTGTCGTCGCGTGTTCTCTCTCTACAATTTGCCGATCTAACTCTCTCTCTCCAACCCGATGGAAATGGAAACGCTCCCCAACGGCAACTCTGCCGCTACCACCGCCCCAACCGCCGCGCCGCCTGCCCCCGCGGCGGCTGCTCCGTCGACAAAGTTGAGTCAGCTGGCGGAGTCACTGAAACTAGAGCACCAGTTCCTTAGAGTCCCCTTCGAGCACTACAAGAAGACTATCCGCGCCAACCACCGCATCGTCGAGAAGGAGATCTCCGCCGTCATTTCCGGCGTCTCCGACGCTGCCGAAGCCGATTTTTCCCGTGACGATGCTGTTCATCACCTCAATTCCCTGGTCTCCAGATTACAAGGCCTCAAAAGAAAGGTAAAATATTTATATATATATATATATATATACACACACGTGTATTACGCCAAACCCTAATCTTATTGTTGTTGCTGAGGAAGCGTCAAATTTATGACTGAAATTTAAGGTTTTTTTTTTTCCATTGGAAATTGAACTGAAGATTGGTTGGTTTAAGTTTTGTGGGCATTGAAACATGGCCGAAGTTGAGATCCAACAGTAAATTTCTTTCGATTCCCTCAGTTCTTGGAGAAATATAATTCAAACTCGGAGCAGCGGATAATCTGATTTATGAAGAACTCCAATTTTTTATTATTTAGTATTTATTGCAATCTCATTCTGGACATGCTTATCCGAACGTTAAACAAGGATTTGTGGATCTCAATTATTATTATTTTCTAAACCTTTCTACTGCATTTCAACATTTTTGTTAATCAGTTGGGGGAAGGAAGCCGTACAGAGAACTTGCAGGCACAGAGGTGCCGGGCTCGACTTGATCATTTAGAATCAGCAGATGCAGAGAATTTGTCAGAATGGCAAGGCACACGGATGAAGCGGATTCTAGTGGACTACATGTTGCGAATGTCTTATTACAATACTGCAATAAAGCTGGCGGAAAGCAGCAATATACAGGTAATGTTTCTTGCCATTAGATTTTTTTGCTATTATATGTGGGTGCTTCAAATGAATTAATTTGGTGTTCGCAGGACTTAATGTAGGTTAACATTTCAAGCATTACTAACTGCATCAGAGTTTACATATATGTATGTTCATATATCTATTTTGAGGACCCTGCTATGAGAAATTGTTTGAATTATATACATACATGCATACATATATAAACCTTTCAAACTTATTCATCAACATATGAATGAAATATGGATTTTCCAAGTTCTTCACATTTTCCCAACTTATTTTGAAAATCAGAATGAATTAGCTCATATCTTCTAGAAACCTGACTTCCAAGAAAATAAGCTCACCTAACCATTGTACACCTCAGGTTCACGCCCTTGCTGATTGTTAGATTTTACAAAATTTGGTCACTTGGACAATGACAAGTGCTTTTTCCCTAACTTATTCAACTACTCACCTAGGAAATTCAACTGTGAGATCAATTTAGGAAACCTGAGAACTTAGAGGGTTCACTGTGCAAACATACCTTCACTGACCAGGGCAAAAGTAAACTTAAGGATCAATTATCGAGTTTAGTAACTAGTTCACCTTGACTAACCAAAGGAAAAGTTGATTATTAAGTTCAGTAACCAATTACCTCAACTAATCAAAAGTGTTAAGAAGAATAGGAAAAATGCTTCTCTTCAATTTATTCATCTCTCACGAGAGGAATCCAATTTATATAGACTTCCTTACAAGATTAGGAAGTTGCTAAAAATTAGTTTAGGAAAGATTTCTAAACCTAGATTAGGAAACTATACAACTTTAGGATACAACAAATCAACCGGAGATATACTAATCTAGATCTAGAAGATACAATTCTAATTTTAGAAAATATATATAGCCCATCAATCGACCATCAATTAATCAATCAATCAATACCGATTGAGTCTTGTTCGAGATTGGGAACAAGGCTAGAATCCTTAATTACTGACACTCCCCCTCAAGATTGGTTATGGATATCATGCATCCCAATCTTGCTTGTCATCCTTCTAAACACTGCTGGAGGCAGACCCTTGGTTAGCACGTCTACTAACTGATTATGTGATGAAATGTAGGGTGTGTATATCAAATCACTATCCAATTTTTCTTTTATGAAATGTCTGTCCACTTTAACATGCTTTGTTCAGTCGTGTTGAACTAGGTTATGAGCGATACTGATTGCCAACTTGTTATCACAATAGAGCTTCATAGGTGCAGTCCATTCAATCCTGAGATCATTTAGTAAATTTTTTAGCCACAATAACACATACCTAGAGCCATGGATCGGAATTCTGCTTCAACACTTGACCTAGCAACCACGTTTTGTTTCTGGCTTCTCCATGTCACAAAATTACCTCCCAACATGGTGCAATAGCCAGAAGTTGATCTTCTATCTACAACAGATCCTGCATAGTCAGCATTTGTGTAGGCCTCTAGTGTCATGGCTTCTCCTTTCTTGAATAGAATGCCTTTCCCAGGTGCTCCCTTCAAATAATGAAGTATCTTGTACATAGCTTTAAGATGACTTTCTTTTGGATTGTGCATAAACTGACTTACCACCCCTACAACATAGGCTATATCAGGCCGAGTATGAGCCAGATATGTCTACTTCCCAACTAACCTCTGATAAGCTCCTTTGTCAACCATATTGTCTTCTAAGCTTCTCCTATGGGTTTCAACTGCCTTGCAGCCTAGCAATCCGGTTTCATTCTGGAGATCCACTATATATTTTTTGCTGGAAATGAATATGCCTTCCATTGAATGAGCTACCTCTATTCCCAAAAAATATTTTAATCTCCCCAAATCTTTAATCTTGAATTCCTTCACTAGACACTCTAATTTTGTCATACCTTCCTCATTATTTCTAGTAACAATAATGTCATCCACATACACAATAAGCACTGTTATTCCCCCTGTGGTGTATAAAAAGTGTATGGTTTCCTTGGCTTTGCCTATACCCCATGTTAAGCATTACACCTGTAAATCTACCAAACCAAGTCCGTGGGGATTGTTTCAGTCCATACAAGGTCTTTTTTAGTTTGCATACAACTAGTTCTTTTGTCCCATAATCTGGTGGTAATTTCATATATACCTCTTCTTCTAGATTCCCATGCAAAAATGTGTTCTTAACATCAAATTGATGCAGTGGCCAGTTTAGGTTAGCAACTAAGGAAAGAAGAACCCTAACTGTATTTAGCTTTGCCATGGGTGCAAATGTGTCCAAATAATCCACCCCATACACTTGTGTGTACCCCTTGGCAACTAATCTTGCCTTGTATCGATCTATAGACCCATCAGATTTATATTTCACAATATCGACCCATTTTCAACCTACCAAATGTTTTCCTTTAGGTAATTTCACCAAATCCCATGTCTGATTTTTTCCTAGGGCTGCCATCTTAGTTTCCATGGCATCCTTCCAATTCTTATTCCCTATAGTTTTAGAAAAATTTCTTGGGATAGGAATAATGTGTAGGCAGGTAAGAAAGGCTCTGTGGGAAGATGATATCTTAGAAAAGGAAAGAAATAGATGCAAAGGATGTTTAGTACATGCTCTAGTTCCTTTTCTAAGTGCAATAGGCCAATTCAGATCATATGTATCTGTTTTGGCTATGGATACAATACATGTTACAGGGCTATTATCAATAGTATCAGTTGAGGAGATACCTCGAGATGGCTCTGAAATAGTGGCAGAATTGTCAGTGTCACTTCTGGCTATGGAGATTTCAGGACTGGCAGGACTTGTAAGGGATGCTCGGGCTTGCATAGGGTTAGATTCAGGTTTCTTTCTCCTTGAATATACCAGTAGTGGGTGAGGAGTAGATGATGGCACCTCCTCTGATGACACTCCTACTGAATCCTTTAGATTAGAAGATGGGTTCAAGGAGAGTGACAAATCATGGTCAGAAAGAGATAAAGGAGAAATCCCACTAGTTACGATTAGATTCTGTTCTTGAGTACTAGAGGTTTTGAAGTAAGATTCATTCTCAACAAAGGTCACATTTGCATATACAAAAAATTTCTTTAAAGGAGGGTGATAGCACCTATAACCTTTTTGTGTAGAAGAATATTTAGTGAACACACATTTTAAGACATGAGGATCTAGCTTCCCTCTATTGATTGTAGGAACATGAACGTAGGCTGTGCACCTAAATATCTTGGGCTGCCAACTACTAGCCACATGAAAATCAGAAAAATGGTTAGTCAACAATTGAATTGGGCTATGAGATTCAAAGGTTTTTGATGGAAGTCTATTGATGAGGGAAGTGGCTGTTAGAGTTGCTTCCCCCCAATAATGTTTTGGTACATTATGGTGAAAGAGAAGGGCTCAAATAATAGCTAAAAGGTGGCCATTTTTCCTCTCGGCCACTCCATTCTGTTGAGGAGTGTAGGGACAAGAGGACTCATGAATGATCCCTTTTTGTTGAAAGAAAACAGATAGAGATAGGTTGAAAAAATCTCTAGCATTGTATACAACTTTAGGATACAACAAATCAACTGGAGATATACTAATCTAGATCTAGAAGATACAATTCTAATTTTAAAAAATATATACAACCATTCAATCAACCATCAATTAATCAATCAATCAATACTGATTGAGTCTTGTCCGAGATGGGAACAAGACCAGAACCCTTAATTGCTGATAAAAAGGAAAGTCAACTTAAGGGCCATGTCAAGTGTAGTGACTAATTCTCCTCAACCAACCAATAGGAAAATCAACTTAAGGGTCAATTATCAATTCTGGTAACTAATTTGCCTCGACTAACCAATGCAAAGTCCAGTATCAATTCTAATAGGGTCCCTACCCTGGCTACTCTTCACCAAACTTGTTAATTCTGAAGGCTTTACAGCTCAGTTTAGAAAATTTTGTATCCTGTTTTCATTATAACCAAATTTGTCATTTCAGCAGGAAGGACTTCCTTGATCACCTCATCCACTCCAAATTCTATTTCCATGATGGTAATCACATTCATAGATTATTCAACCACAAAATCAGACAACAACAATTGATAACAACTGGTCATTAATTCAGCAGTGCCACAAAAGCAAACTCTTCATTTTGCTCTTTGTATTGCCAGTACATCAACAAGTGCGATTCACGTTGTTTCACACATTGCATTGAAACAACTTAAAATTTGTTGACAACATTAATTCTTGACATATAAACTGATTGCGACAATAGTGGAAAAATGAGTAATCACTCAATCTCTTCATTGTTTTCAACAAGAAAATCTAGTCTGCTACTTGAAACCTGAAGTCTCCTTCATGATTCATTTCTCACATATTTTTGATGCATATACAATCTCACAAAATGGAATGAGCTTGAAGCTTAATATGATTCCTTGGGAACACACAATCAGATCATCAGTTTAAAAATAACATGTTCCATGAGTTCATTTCAGTATTGCAGTAACCAATACATCTATACATTCACAATTATATACATAAGGAAAATATATACAAGAAACATCCTAATTACAGCTTATATATATTCACAATTATTTTAGATTGATTGCTTTGCTGTCTTCCTTGATTACTGCCATAGAATCAACCATTTGCAGCCTTGCACCATTATGGTCAGCCTTTCCATAATAACCATATTTTTACAGCTGTAACAACTGCCTTTCCTACTATCTTTATTTGAGATTACAACACTCCCCCTCAAAATGATGTATGAATATCCTCCATACCTATCTTGGATATCATAATCATGAAGTCCTTGCTTTTAAAGGCTTGGTGAAGGCATCTACTAGTTGATGCCTTGACTGAACACATGGAATGCATAGTTGTCCATTGACTAGTTTCTCTTTTATGAAGTGTCTATCGATCTCAATGTGTTTAGTCCTATCATGTTGAACGGGATTATTAGCAATGTTGATTGCTGCTTTACTGTCACTATATAGTAAGAGTTGCTCCTTTTTAGGCAACCCTAGGCTCCTAGCTTTGTCATAACCATATTGACCTATAATAGTTCACTTACACCTAGGGCCATTGCCCTATACTCAGCTTCAGCACTAGACCTAGCCATAATTGATTGTTTCTTACTCCTCCATACAACTAGGTTATCTCCAACAAAGGTGCAGTATCTTGAGATTGATCTTCTTTCATTTAGGGATCCAAGCTAATTTGCATCCGTGTATCCCTCTACGTCAAGATGGTTATGGTTAGAAAATAGTAAACCTTTCTTAGGAGTTGTTTTTAGATACCTTAAAATCCTGTAGACAGCCTTCATATGAATTGACTTATGATTCTGCATGAATTAGCTTACAATCCCTACTGCATAGGCAATATCTTATCTTATATGGGACAAGTATATTAGCTTTTCGACCAGCCTTTGATACCTGCCTTTATTAGCCTTTTCACCTTCATCAGCTCTAAGTTTGTGATTTACTTCAATGGGTGAATCTGCAGGCTTACATCACAGCATACCTATCTCAGTCAATAAATCTAGAACATATTTTCTTTGGGAAATAAAGATGTGCTTGTCTGATCTGGCTACTTCAATTCCTAAGAAGTTCCTTAGCTACCCAAGATCCTTGATCTCAAATTTTTCCCCCAAGTATTCCTTCAATTGACTTATTCCTTCTTGGTCATTTCCTGTTGTTAACCTTAGGACTCTTAGATTATACCCTTAGGCGAGAAAACTCTCTCATAAACCCTCTCCAACACTCATAGATGTTGTGGAATTATAAGAACAAAAAATGAACAACAAAAAGAAATTAATATAATTGAAAAGATCAAACCATAAAGGAGACAACAGATTTATTCTAGTTCAAGCCAATTTAATTGGCTCTACATCCAACAGTCCAACACCCCAATCGAGTAGCTTTTGTTGAGAAGAAACTGATCAGTACAAAACCCAAGCCCTCGTACAATCTTATCACTCAAGTACAATCCTTTGTTCACTCTAAGAAAACCCAAGAACTCAATATATAAGTCTCATTTTCTCTAGAACAAAGATACTCACAATAGTAATCGAGAACTTGAAAAGAAAGAAGAAGATGATGCTCGACTGCTGCCTTGCCCTCTTATTTATAGAGGAAGGGAACCCCTTTAAAACTAATAACTATAGGAATTTATAGTTAAGACCCCAAAGTTTACATTAATTACACTTTGGCTTAAAAAACCCTGTCTAATAGCTTCCACTGATCTTCCAATCAAAAAACTCTAGGCCAACCTCAACACTTGTCACCACTATGACATCAACATAAACAATAAGAGAAGTTAGCTTGTGTTCCTTTCTTTTAAAGAAAATGGTGTGATTAACATTTCTTTTCTAACCAATCCTTATTACAACCTTGCTAAACCTATAAAACCAAGCTTTGGGGGGGACTATTTTAGACCATATACGGCCTTCTTTAACCTGCAAACTTTCCCTTGCTTCTCTGAATTGTTGAAAGTTGGTGGGATTTCCATGTATAATTTTTCTTCCAACTTTCCATGTAGAAATGCATTCTTTACATCCAATTGATGTAGGTCCCAGTTTAGAATAGCTGCACATGATAGAAGAATTCGTACTGTGTTCATTTTTGCTATCGGGGCAAAAGTCTCTTCATAGTCTACTCCATAGGTTTGAGTAAACTCCTTAGCCACCAGTCTTGCCTTGTATCTTTCAACTGTTTCATCTGTCTTGTATTTAACAATGAAAACCCATTTACAGCCAACTGGTCTCTTATCAGGTGGTAGTTTAATGAATTCCCATGTATTATTCTTCATTAGGGCTTTCATTTCCTCCACCATAGCATGTTTCTAGCATGGCCTACTGATAGCATGCTTCCAATCTATGGGTACTGTTACTAATTCTAAAAAGGATAGAACATTTTTATAGGAGGCAACAACAAACAAGAACAACATATCCAGCCTTTATCCCATTATATGGGGTCAGCTACATGAATTCTAGACTTCCATGTATTTTTGTCTTTTGTCATATCTTCATTTAGGCCTATACACTTCATATCAAACTTTAATGTCTCTCCCAAAGTCTTCTTGGGTTTGCCTCTATCTCTTTTTTTGACTAATTGTTCAATTTCATCAACTCTTCTCATATGAGCATCTCTTGATCTCCTTCTCATATGACCAAACCATCTTAGTCTAGTATCTCTCATCTTCTCCTCGATTGGCACTACTCCTACCTTATTTCTAATTTTATCTTTTCTTGTATGGTCACGCATCCATCTTAGCATCCTCATCTCCGCTATGCTCGTCTTTTGCTCATGCTGGTATTTGACTGCTCAACATTCTGAGTCATACAACAAGACTAGTCTTATAGCTGTCCTATATAATTTTCTTTTCAGTTTTAATGGGATTTTACTATCACATAACACCCCCGATGCATTTCTCCATTTTAGCCAACCTGTCTTAATTCTATGCATGATATCCTCATGAATTTCTCCATCTTTTTGAATCACTGATCCCAAATATCGAAAATGGTCTTTTCTTTGTAAGATTTGGTCTTCTAGTTTTATTATAACATCATCCACTCTTGCATTCTTACTAAATTTACATTCCATATATTCTATTTCCCTTCTACTTAACTTAAATCCCTTAGATTCTAAATTGTTTCTCCACAATTCAAGCTTAGTGTTCACTCCCTTTTTTGTTTCATCCACCAACACTATGTCATCTGCAAATAGCATACACCATGGCACTTCTGTCTGAATGTGTTTAGTGAGTTTATCCATTACTAAAGCAAATAAGTATGGACTTAGTGCAGAACCTTGATGCAATCCCACTGTAATTTTAAACGGTTCAGTATCCCCTCTGCATGTTCTGACCCTTGTCTCTGCACCGTGATACATGTCCTTAAGGGCTTGTATATAGGCTATTCGGACTCGTTTCTTCTTTAAAACCCTCCATAATACTTCTCTAGGAACCCTATCATAGGCCTTTTCTAAATTTATAAACACCATATGCAGGTCCTTCAGATGATTCCGATACCTTTTCATTAGGCGCCTCAGTAGGTATATAGCTTCCATTGTTTACTTACCAAGCATGAAACTAAACTAATTTTCGGAGACATTTGTTTCTTTTCTGAGTCTCTACTCTATTACTCTTTTCCAGAGTTTCATGGTATGGCTCATTAATTTAATTCTTTTGTAATTTTCACAATTTTGAACATCTCCTTTATTCTTGTATATAGGAACCAAAGTACTCTTCCTCCACTCATCTGGCATCTTTTTTGATTTAAGGATCGTGTTAAATAATTTCGTTAGCCAGGAGATGCCCTCTTCTCCCATGCATTCCCATATTTCTATTGGTATATTATCTGGTCCCACTGCCTTATAATTTTTTTATCTTTTTTAATGCTTGTCTTATTTCATTTGAATTTATCCGTCGATAAAATGTATAGCTCACATTCCCTTCGGAGTTATTAAGATGTCCCAACTCAACTCTTGTGTCCCCACCATCATTGAATAATTTTGTGAAATACTCTTTCCATCTCTCCTTAATCGCTCCCTCATTTACTAATACATTTTGGTTTTCATCTTTTATGCATTTCATTTGGTTTAGATCCCTTGTTTTTTTTTCTATTACTTTAGCTAATTTATATATATCCCTTTCTCCGTCTTTTGTATCAAGTCGTTTATATAGATTTTCATATGCTTTTGACCTTGCTTCACTAACAGCTCTTTTTGCTGCATTTTTTGCTTCTTTATAGTTTTTTAGGTTTTTTTCATTGTTGCACTAATATACAGCCTTATAGCAAGTTTTCTTATTTCTAATTTTCAATTGTACCTCTTCATTCCACCACCAAGACTCCTTAAGGTTTGGGGCTTTACCATTTGTCTCTCCAGAGACTATCTTTGCCGTGCTTCTTAGGGCAGTAGCCATTTCCCTCCACATTTGGTTTGCCTGTCCTTCTCCATTCCATTCCTTTTTACCCCTTAATTTTTCTTTAAAAATTAGTTGTTTCTCCCATTTTAAATCCCACCACCTAATTTTTGGATTTTGTTTTATGTGATTTTTTCTCTTCCAATTTCTTACTTGAACGTCAAGTACCAAAAGTCTATGTTGAGTTGTCAAACACTCCCTCAGTGTCACTTTACAATCCCTACAACATAACCGATCCTCTTGTCTCATGAGGAAGTAATCTATTTGGGTGCTTGATGTGACATTTTTATATGTGATTAAGTGTTCATTCCATTTTTTGAACCTAGTATTGGTTATGATGAGTCCATATGCTATAGCAAAATCTAGAATAGACTTATCCTCATTATTAATTTCCTCGAATCCATATCCTCCATGTACCTCTCTATAGTCGTTTCCGTCTCTACCCACGTGACCATTTAAGTCACCTCTTATAATCACTTTCTCTCCTCTTGGTATCATTTGTATAAGTTCCTCTAGGTCTTCCCAGAATTTTGCTTTTATCTCCTCACCTAACCCCACTTGTGGTGCATATGTACTAAAGATATTCATAGTCATTTTTCCTAGACCAACCTTCACTATAATAATTCTATCCCCTATTCTCTTTACATCCATTACCTCATCTACTAAGCTTTTATCCATAATAATCCTCACTCTATTTTTCGCTCGATTTTACATCTAGTTTCTGATAAGTTTTTGCATTTTTCCCTACCCATCTCGTCTCTTGAAGGCACATAATATTAATCTTTCTCTTAATCATCACATCTACCACTTCCATAGCTTTGCATGTTAATATTCCTATGTTTCATGATTGGATCCTTAATCTATGATTTTGGTTTTGGCTTTGACTTTGAATTTGATTTTGTTTTTGATTTTATTTTTTATTTTGGTTTTGATTTTGGACTAACTTCTTTACCCACATTCGTCCAAGCAAATGTGAGGACCCTTGCTCATTTGTCACTACATCCGGGCAAGGGTCCTTGCATTTGCTTGGACGGATGTGGGTAAATAAACTAGTCCAAAATCAAAACCAAAATAAAAAACAAAATAATATCATCAACATATACAATCAAGATGGATATTTTACCTTTCATTGACCTCTTCACGAATAGAGTATAATCGGCTTAACATTGAGAGCAACCATGAGACTTGATCACTCTTGTGAACCTATTGAACCATGCTCTTGGTGATTGCTTGAGACCATATAGAGATCTTTTCAACTTGCATATTTGATTCTTTGTGGTTAAGAGTCTCAAAACCTAGGGGAATCTTCATGTATACTTCTTCTTCTAAGCCACCATTTAGAAACACATTCTTTACATCAAGTTGAAGTAGTGGCCAATCTAAGTTTATTGCTAGAGATAGGAGAACTTGAACAATATGGAGTTTGGCAACTGGTGCAAAGGTTTCTTGGTAATCAACACCATAAAACTGGGTGAAACGTTTTGCAACGAGGCGAGTTTTATACTTGTCAATACTCCCATCTTCCTTATACTTTACAGTGAAGATCCATTTGTATCCAACTGGATTTTTACCTGAAGGCAAATTAGTGATTTCCCATGTTTGGTTCTTCTTTAAGTCATGTATCTCATCTAAAATTGTAGCCTTCTATGAGGGATCTTTCTAGGCCTCTTGGATGTTGTTGGGAACCTAGACTATATCCAAACTGGTAACAAATGCTCGAAATTTTGATGAGAAGCCCTTGTGCGAAATGTAATTATGAAGAGGATGTTTTCTGCATGATCTCACTCCCTTCCTGAGTGCAATGTGCCATTCCAGATCATTCTCAAGCGCCTCATTAGGTGTATTGTTAGGAGTAGTGTTACCTTCATTATTGAATCTAGATTGGACAGTTGATTAGGTTCAGTTATTAATTGGTGTTCTTCTTGATCTTGAGCATTTCCTCTCCTAGAGTAAACACGAAGTTCTATATTTTTTGGTAAGTGAACATCGGTAGGATTAGATGGAGGATGAGGCTCAATTAGTAAGGTAACATCAGTAGGGTTAGATGGAGGATGAGGCTCAGATTGAGGAGTATCGGTAGAGTCTGGAGACAACAAAGGAGTATGAACAAAAAGATTCAGAGCATCCCAAGACTGACATTCCTTGGTAAATTCACTCCCCCCTTGAGTGGTAGGATTGGGATAAAAGGGATGATGTTCAAAGAAAGATGACTTCCATGGAGTGAGTACTTTTGCGTGGAAGGAGAAAAGCACTATAGATAAATGTATTAAAGGATGTAGGAGAAGCAAGAACAATTCTGTATTCTTGATAGATATGCACGGTATTACATTCCCTATTAATAGTGAAGAAGAATACAACATAGGAAAGCTACATAAAAAGGAAAGATATGCTATACACCATACAAAGAAGTAAAAGATACAAAACAAGAATAGGAAATATCTAAAACAGGGCTCCTTTCTAAATTCTAGAGACAAGATTTGTTCTGATTTAGGAAACCAATTCCATTATTAATTCAACACTTCCTCTCAAGCTGGTGAATGAATATCTATCATTCTCATCTTGCTTACAAGTTCTTCAAACCTCTTGATAGGCAGACCTTTTGTTAATAAATTAGCTAGTTGGTTTTTTGAAGTAACAAAGGGTAGACAAATTTCTCTAGCTTCTAGCTTCTTTTTGATGAAATGGCAATCAATCTCAACATGCTTGGTGCGGTCATGTTACATTGGATTGGTTTTTTGAAGTAACAAAGGGTAGACAAATTTCTCTAGCTTCTAGCTTCTTTTTGATGAAATGGCAATCAATCTCAACATGCTTGGTGCGGTCATGTTACATTGGATTATGTGCAATGCTGATTATTGATTGATCGTCACAAAACAATTTCATTGGATCATGACTAAGAATTCGTAGATCATCTAGCACAATTTTCAGCCACAATAACTAAAAACCAAGAGCCATTGCCCGAAACTTAGCTTCAACACTAGACCGAGCTACTACATTCTATTTTTTCCTTCTCCAAGACACTAAATTTCCTCCCAAGAATACACAGTAGCTTGTAGTAGATTGTCTATCCACAAGAGAGCCTCCATAATCAGCATTAGTGTAGCCTATAACTTCCAATTTGTTCCTTGATTTGAATAATAGACTTTTCCCCAGTGTTGATTTAAGATAACAAAAAATTCTTTTCATTGCATAAATTGACTCACCAAGTTAACATCAAATCCAATGTCAGGCCTGGTGTGAGATAGGTAGATTAATCGACCCAATAACCTCTGATATCTCCCCCTATCGACCACTGGATTGTCAGTTGGTCCTAGCTTCAGATTAGGTTCCAAGGATTTACTTGCTGTCCTGCCACCTAGTAGCCCTGTCTCTTCCAATAGGTCCATGGTATATATTCTTTGGGAAAGAAATATACCATCCTTAGAGTAGATTCCCAAGAAGTACTTAAGTTTGCAAAGGTCTTTAATGTCAAACACACGGGCCAAATTCTCCTTCAATAGCTTCTGTTTATCACCATCATTTCTAGTGATAATAATGTTATCTGCATACATAAGTAAAGCTGTTAAGAGTATCTTTCTTTGAATGCTTGATAAATAGAGTGTGATCTCTCCTGCTTTGCCAATACCCCATTTCCTTCATAGCTTTTGAAAACTGATCAAACTCGGCTCTCGTGGATTGCTTCAGCCCATAAAGGGTTTTTTTTTTTTTACTTTGCAAACATGACCTGATACTCCATTAGTGAAACCAAGTGGTGGCTCCATAAAGACTTGTTCCTATAAATCACTATGTAGGAAGGCATTTTTTATTTCTAATTGCTTCAACTCCCAGCCATAACAACTAGCTAAAGATAGGAGGATTTTCACGGTAGTGATTTTTGCCATGGGTGCAAATGTCTCCAAGTAATCTATGCCATAAGTTTGTGTATACCCCTTAGCTACTAACCAGACTTTATACCTTTCCAATGTGCCATCAACATTGTATTTCACATTAATTACCCATCTACACCCTACAGATTGAATGCCCTTAGGTCTAGCACCATTTCCCACATTTGATTTTTCTCCAAGGCCCTCATTTCTTCATTCATAGCTTGTATCCAATTCTGATTCTATAATGCCTCTTCTACAATTTAGGAATAGCTATGGAATCAAGGGAAGACAGGAAACTTTTGTGTTTAGGGGAAAGCCTGTGATAAGAAATGTAATGGGCTATGGGGTGCTATGTGCAGCTCTTAACACCCTTTCTAACAGCAATAGATAAATCCAGATCACTGTGTATAGGGTCAGAAAAATCAGAGGACTGAGTTAGTTCCAAACCTGACCTTGGGACAGATGATGGGCCCTGCTTGGCACATGAATTAGGTTGATCCTTCCTCTTGTACACATATTGTGAGCCTTTGAACCTAACAGGAGATGTTCTTGGCTGGACTGATATTGGAGAATCAGGAGGTGTTTCCAAGTCTCTTGATTCTGCTGACTTGGGGTTAGGAGAAGTAGGAAAGCCAGAGGAAATAGGATCTGGAGAAGAATGTGGCTGATGTGGTAGAGATTCTAAAGAAGAGCCTTCCAAATTAGGTAGATCATGGTCACCAGCTATAATTTCCCCCTGAGGGCCGGAAGTAGGAGACTTACAAAAGGACTGATTTTCAACAAACGTCACATCTTTAGACACAAGGATCTTTCGAGTGGAAAGCTGATAGCACTTAAACCCTTTTTGGGTAGGAGAATAGCCAAGAAAGACACATCTAAGGGCTCGAGAATCAAACTTATCCCTGTGATATTTAGAGACATGAACAAAAGCCACACACCCAAACACCTTGAGAGGAAGAGAGTTATGGAGACCAATTTCTGGAAAGTGAGAAGAGAGACACTGAAATGGGGTAGGCTACAGTTAGCACTGCTTCACCCCAAAAAGACTTTGGAATAGAATGTTAATGCAAGAGAGCATTTAGGACATGCCTCATATTTCTACTGGGGGTTTTTCACACGAGAATTCATGGATAATCCCCTTTTGCTGGAAAGATTGATTGAGGTAATTGTTAAAATAGTCCCTTGATTATTAAAATATTATAATCATCACTCAAATTCCTACATTCTAATCATTTAAACACTTGTGTAAGTATAAAAAATATTTAGAAGTGTGGTGTGATAATTAAAAATCGTGATGGCAATATAATCACTCTTGGATGAATATTGCCAATTGAATTAAGCTCCTTATACAGTATAGAGAAGAGAAGTAAAAAAATATAGAAGAAAAGTAAAAAAAAAAAATGGTATTGGAAAACTGTAACAGTACTTGAGATGTATTGCAACTGTTGGTGGGAAGAAATAAGGATTAAAGATTATTTTTACTGGAAAAGTAAGACGGTCAACTTTATACTTTGGTCTAAAGAATTCTGATTACATTTTTATTTTTTGCAAAATTAGATAACTAATATTTGAAAAGACGTTAATTAAAGTTTTCCTTATTCTGCCCATTGTAGTTGCTAGTTAGCTTATAACATTAGAAAAAGGTAACTGACTAAAAAAATAAATAAATTAAAAATGTCAACCAAGATAATTGAATAAAAAATAAATAAATTAATAATGTCAACCAAGATAATTGAATAAAAAATAAATAAATTAATAATGTCAACCAATTTCGTTAGACTGTATTGATTGAAATTAGAAATTTTAAAAATTATTAGGACTTAATTGAATTTATTTGAAAGATTGGGATATTTATTATCTAATTTTAATTTGAAAAAAAGGAAAATTGGAATAAAATAAATCATTAGGGACCAAATTGGATTAAAATAGGAAGTTATATAGATTATGTGGGACTCAATTGAATTATGTTGTAAAGTTTGGGTTATAGGTGAAAAGTAAAAATGTAAAAAGTGACTTTTGCCTTTGGTCTTTCATGCCTTTGTACGGACTATACGTTTATAGTTAGCTCTTGTGTGTTAGCTCGTTGGAATAGTTAGAATACTATTGGTTGTTAGACATGTCCCATATTTAAAGAGAAATCTTTTATCTCTTGGAGAATTAGACAAAAATGGTTACTTTTATAAAGGAGTTGGTGGAGTCTTTAAGGTAACAAAAGGCTCTCTCATATGCATGGGAGTTGATCGATTTTGATTCCAGTTCTTGAAACTAGAATCGTGGGTACCCAAATTGGAACCAGTTTATCATTTCTTTAACTAACTATTTATTTTGAGTGTTTAAACGTTAGAAGGTGAATAATGATTAGAATGTTGGAATTTGAGTGATGATTATAATGGTTTAAAATTATAATCACTCAAAATTTCATTATGATAGAGCAAAAGACTCATTTGTCCTTTGTATTTTTGAATAAGCCAAAAAAAAAAAATCCAAAACTGTGAACAAGTATTTATCTTTCATTTTAAAGAACGTTAATAAAAGTTTTAGACAAAAAACGTTATTAGAGATGAGATGTGTTAGTCATTGGAATGTTAAAGATAAAAATGCAATGAAAATAAAAATTGTGGACTTAAATGTGATAATTGATAAAAGCAAAGGACATTTAATGTGATTTTTGTGTGGTGCATTTATAAAAAAAAATGTGGTGTGAATATATTTAGCCTTGATGAAATAGTGCACTTGAAATTTTGAAAATGAGAATATAAAAAAAATTGACATTGTGCATTTATTTTGAATATTTTGAAACCGAACTAGAATCGAAATCAAATTGAACGGTTCAATTTCAATTGGTTAGAACTTTTCCTTACATTACAAAATAAAAAAAGACTTCAAATCAATCAATCAATCTACTAGAACTTTTCCTTACATTACAAAATAAAAAAAGGCTTCGAATCAATCAATCCGCTGGAACTTTTCCATCTTCCCGCACACTCGACTGAAACTTCTGTCTGCTATTCACGCTCGCTCTCGGCCGGAACTTTTCTGTGCTACTCACGCTCGCTCTGACTGGAACTTTTCTGTCTGCTCTTTCCTCACACTTGCTGGAACTTTTCTGTCTGCTTTCCCTCACACTCAGCTGAAAGTTTTCTCTCTACTGTTTACTCCATCAGACTCGCTGGACTGCTATGGATAACTGTTTAATTTACTCCAACTCCAGCATATGTTTCATCTATTTACTTCTTCAATGTGGTTTTTTAGAATGTTTAACAATGTTCTTCTTTGTTTTGGAGTGCATGTACAGCTATAGAGCAGTTTTTATATTATTGTTGCTGATAGTGATGATTCTGATATGTGGCTGCATACTAGCATGGGTTCTGAAACTGGAAAGGCCTACCCCGATCATTCTTGTAAACTCGTAGCGCTTTGAGCTGTTGGGGACCCCTCCTTCTCCAGTCGAAAGGAAACTATTCTATCTGGATGGAGAATGTAAGCTAAACATAGCAGTGTAATTGGGGGGGGGGGGGGGGTGGCGCTGTAGATGGTTTTCTTTTCTTTTTTTTTTGTGAAAAAATGCAATGTCCATCACAACATCTTTTTTTGGTTGAAGCCAGCTGTTGATGTTTGTAAGAAGATTAAGCACACCATGTAAATGGTGATGGATGTTGCATTTTTGGATTGGACTCAAACATGTACCCCAATGGGGGGGGGGGGGGGGTGTCGGGGACCCCTCCTTCAGTACTTATCTGTTAAAAAATCCATGCTTGGTTTGAAACTAGTTGGACCAATTTTGAATTAACCCTTATTTAAGAAAGAACCCACATGTGGGCACAACCATATACTTGATACATTTAACACAAGTCAACATAACACCAATATAAACATTAACATTACTAACATGTTTGAGTTCAACCCAAAAATGCAACGTCCACCACCATTTACATGGTGTACTTAATATTCTTATAAACATCAACAGCCGACTTCAATCAAAAAAAGATGTGATGGATGTTGCATTTTTTCACAAAAAAATACGAGTTCACAAAAAATTTTAACAAAAAAAAAAAAAAAAAACCATCTACAGCCCCCCTACCCAAACCCCCATCCCATTGGGCTACATGTTTGAGTTCAATCCAAAAATGCAACATCCATCACCATTTACATGGCGTGCTTAATCTTCTTACAAACATCAACAGCTGACTTTAACCAAAAAAAGATGTTGTGATGGACATTGCATTTTTTCACAAAAAAATTCGAGTTCACAAAAGAGTTAGACCAAAAAAAAAAGAAAAAAGAAAGAAAACGATCTACAGGCCCCCCCCCACCCCTCCCCCCAACCCCCCACCCCATTAGGCTGCTATGTTCAGCTTACAGTCTCCATCCAGATAAAATAGTTTCCTTTCAACTGGAGAAGGAGGGGCCGCCGCCAGCTCAAAGCGCTGCGAGTTTACGAGAATGATTGGGGTAAGCCTTTCCAGTTTCAGAACCCATGCTAGTATGCAGCCACATATCTGAATCATCACTATCAGCAACAATAATATCAAAGTTGCTCTATAGCTGTACATGCACTACAAAACAAAGAAGAATATCGTTAAATATTCTAAAAAACCACATTAAAGAAGTAAATAGATGAAACATACGCTGGAGTTGGAGTAAATTAAACAGTTATCCATAGCAGTCCAACGAGTGTGATGGAGTGAACAGTAGAGAGAAAAGTTCCAGCCGAGTGTGAGGGAAGGGTAGACAGAAAAGTTCTAGCCGAGAGCAAGTGTGAGTAGCACAGAAAAGTTCCGGCCGAGAGCGAGCGTGAATAGCAGATAGAAGTTTCAGTCGAGTGTGCGGGAAGATGGAAAAGTTCCAGCAGATTGATTGTTTTGAAGCCTTTTTTTATTTTGAAATGTAAGGCAAAGTTCTAGCCAATTGAAACTAAACCGTTCAATTCGATTTTGATTCTAGTTCGGTTTCAAATTATTCAAAATAAATGCATAATGTCAATTTTTTTTATACTCTCATTTTCAAAATTTCAAGTGCACTATTTCATCAAGGCTAAATATATTCACACCGCATTTTTTTTATAAATGCACCACACAAAAATAGCATTAAATGTCCTTTGCTTTTATCAATTATCAGATTTAAGTCCTTAATTTTTATTTTCATTGCATTTTTATCTTTAACATTCCAATGACTAACACATCTCGTCTCTAATAACGTTTTTTGTCTCAAAATTTTATTAACGTGCTATAAAATGAAAGATAAATACTTGTTCACATTTTTGGATTTTTTTTTTTTTTGGCTTATTCAAAAATACAAGGGACAAATGAGTTTTTGCTCTATCATAATGAAATTTTGAGTGTTTATAATTTTAAACCATTATAATCATCACTCAAATTCCAACATTCTAATCATTATTCACATTCTAACGTTTAAACACTCAAAATAAATAATTAGTCAAAGAAATGATAAACCGGTTCCAGTTTGGGTTCCCACGATTCTAGTTTCAAGAACCGGAATCAAAATCAATCAGTTCTCATGCATATGAGAGAGCCTTTTGTTACCTTAAGAACTCCACCAACTCCTTTATAAGAGTAACCATTTTTGTCTAATTCTCTAAGAGATATAAGATGTCTCTTTAAATATGGGACATGTCTAACAACAAACAATGTTCTAACTATTCCAACGAGCTAACATGCAAGAGGTAACTATGAACGTATAGTCCGTACAAAGGCATCAAAGTCCAACTTGAGTGAGAATCATGCTATGAAACAAAGGTAGGATGTTACTGATGGTTGTTTTATCTTTAAGTAAATATACCCAAGTCATTCTAGTGCAGTGATCAATAAACGAGACAAACCATTTAGCCCCAGAACAATTGAGAACTTTAGAAGGCCCCCACACATCAGAATGCACTAAGGAGAAAGGAAATAAAGAGAGTTTATTTCTAATAGCATAAGGCACCCGATGATGTTTAGATAATTCACACACATCACAGTGAAAATTATTGATATCTAAACCTTGAAACAGATTTGGGAACATGGTTTTTAATAAAGAAAAAGGTGGATGCCCTAATCTAAATTGTTGAAGCTAAACATCAGATTGAGTAGAAGTGAGCAGGAAGAGCAGGCTAGGTTAGGTTGATCTCTTACAGGTGACTCACTGCTCCTTTGTAGGTAGTACAACCCATTTAGTGCCTTAGTGGCGCCAATCATCCTCCTTGTGGCTAGATCCTAAAACACACAATCATGAGGTGAAAATATCACACGACAATTAAGGCTTTGAGTAAACTTATGAACTGAAAGTAAATTAGTGGAGAGGCTAGGCACATAAAGCACATGTTGGGCAGGTAGAGAGGGGTTCAAACATACATTCCCTTGCCCAACTATAGGAATAGTGGTCGTTAGCTACTGTGATATTTCTGGAGCAGGTTTTTGGTTCATAATTTTCAAACACTTTCAGGTTAGGTGTCATGTGATCTGTAACTCTAGAATCTAAGATCCACAGTTCATTCCTAGGTGTATATGAGGTAATAGAGAGTTCAGAATTAAAGCACATACTTGCTTGAGCCAAAGAACATTCTCCTTGAAGAGTCTTTAAGAAAGATTTCAGTTTCTCGATTTCCTCCGCATTCAATTCTCCTAGGTCTGAGAAGACAGTAGATTTAGCTTTCTTAGTTGGCTCCTTTGCTTCTTTGGTTG